>NC_034013.1:7750215-7750501 GCF_000346465.2 Prunus persica | reverse complement strand
CATACTCAAGATAACTCATAAAAATTATCTCGTAGGAGTAAGCATTCTTCTAAGTCATCCTTCAAGTTTCGAATGGGAGAACTTGGTCTGTTGGTATGAGCAAAGGAAGGCCCAGATTCAGGTGTGGTTGGATGTGTTTGTTGCGTGACAATCATTTTGAAGTTGGTGATCTGTGTCTTTTTGTGTTGATTTCCAGCAAAAGTACACCTTTATTTGATCTTGTCATGGACAACGGATATGTGTTGTAGTTAGAAGATTTCTACAGTAAAGTCAAAAATGCTATCGA
>NC_034013.1:7727107-7748679 GCF_000346465.2 Prunus persica | reverse complement strand
TACGACGTAAATATATATTCCACGACTTAACCGCTGTCGTTAAATTGTAAAATATGTATTCCACGACCCAACCACCGTCGTTAAAAATTAATACCCTAAACCCATAAAACTAAATTATACAATTTAAAAAATTAAGTTTATAAAAGGTTTTATGGTTTTAAAGCCTAACATATACCCTAGACTACCCAAAAATTATACTTTAAAAATAAACCCCAATAAATAACAACCCTAATCTCTAAACCCTAGACTCTAAACCCTAAACCATAAAACTAGAAGTGATTTTATGACTCATCAAAACAATTTTGTTTTGGATGGTCATTTTAAATTTTTGTTATTCAAAATGAATTTTTTCAAGGTTTATGTGGAAGAAAATATATCAATGACTTCATAGGAGTTGACTTTTCAATTTTCTGATTTATTTTATATTTATTTTGAATATTTTGATATAAAAATAATAAAATATTCTTATCACAACAACAAACCACGTCGGTGTTAATAAATTGTAGACGTTGTAAATTGTAATAGACGACTAAGCAATTTGTAAATTTATTAGGTCGTTGGAAAAGTATTACACGTCGGTTAAGCAATTTGTATGTTTGTTTTTTTTTTTAATTTAAGAAAACCTCAACAAATTTTTACATTACATATTATAGAGAAAATTTGTACATTATACATAAATATCAAGTGTTCAATAATTGCCCTGTTTAATAATTTGGAAAACAAACTCTGCCCATTCATTCCGGACTTCTTCAATGGCTTCTTGGGGGTATGAAGCTTCCTGGTTTCCCTTGGCATACTGCATAAACAATGACTATTAGGGTTTATAAATAAAAAGAAATTCAATCACAGACGACGATATTTTTCATAACCGACGTAGTATATCCATTCAACGACGTTAATTTTACATGACCGTCGTTGATAATACAAAAAACGACGTTAAATGTATGAAGGTAATTTCTTCTTACCTTATACTCAAACCCCAAGGAAGGATCCATGATGATGTCCCTCATGAAGCGCATCACATAATACCCGCATTCGACATTGCTGGGTTGCTTTGGTGTGCCTGAGAGAGTTTTCCAAATTACATTTTTACGTCCTGCTCGGGCTATGTGGGTATTATATATTTTTAAAGCACTGTTCACGATGTTTTTCGCCTCTTCGTCGACCACACGATGACCTGGCAGAGGATCCAGAAAATAGACGGTCTCCTTCTTTGCTCTTACAATCAGCAAGATCCAATGACGGCTGCACAAAATTAATATAAAAACGACGGTTATTTACAAAAACGACGTATTATAGTATTTCACACGACGAAATAAAGTAGATAACGACGACATTATATATTTATCACGACGATAAATAAATACCGACGTGGTTAGTAGTTTCAAACGACTAAATAAAATAAAACACCGACGTGGTTAGTTTATAAGCTGTCATTTATTGAAAATCATAAAAACAAAATCCTAAGGAGACTAACCCTGGATTGTAAGGCATCATGAAAATCTGTTCACCGTCTGTCTTTTGAAGTCGAGCTGCTACCAGTCGTGATCTTTCAGTTATTGTGCCAGAGTTGGCACTAACTGTAGCAGGGTCGATAAAGCCAACCATGCTGCACATATTGGCTTGTTTCAAAACATCGTGTAAGTACCTAAATACATAAAATAATATAAACAAGTCAGCACAAAAAAACACGACGGTTATGTATAAAAAAACGACGTATTATAATATTTCACACGACATACTGAAATAGATGAGGACGTTATAATATATTTATCACGACGGTAGTTAGTTAAGACGACGTGGTTAGTTAGTTAAGACGACACAATATATAAACCAACGAGGTATTATTTTAGAAGTACAAACCTCATATATACAGCCAATACAGTAGCTCCAATTTCTTCCATGCCTGCAAATTGTGTAATATCCTCAGGCAGGAGGAAGGTATCGCGCTCACCACCAAACACCTCCTTATCAATTGTAAATTGGAGTGTCTTATCCTCAGGCAGGAGTGTCGTTTCCACAAAACGACAAAGGGTTTTTAAAGAAGATGGCGCCTCCATATTTGAATAATCACCAACTTCAATAACCTGTTTAAAGAAATAAAAAAAATGACGTGGTAATTCAATAAAGACGACGGTTTAAGGTATAAAACGTCGTCTTAAAAGTATTTAAACGACGGTGAAAAAACTGTCGTGGTAATTCAATAAAGACGACGGTTTTATGAATAAAGCGTCGTCTGAAACCATTTAAACGACGGTACAAAAACCGTCGTTTAAATATTTTATTACGTCTTAAAAAAATTCCGCCGTCTAAGTTGTAAACAAACGACGGATTAAATAAAAATATCGACGTCTGAAATTTTGAAAAACAAATAAAAAAGGCAAAGTTTTCATCTTCTTTCTCCTTTTCTTCTTCCTTCTCTTCTTTCTCCTTTTCTTCTTCCTTCTCTTCATCTCTTTTTTCTTCTTCCTTCTCTTCATCTCTTTTTTCTTCTTCCTTCTCTTCATCTCATCCTCCAAATGTAGGGATCTCACATCACCTCCAGAGCAGCTAGCTTTGTCAGACATTGGATTTTTGGGGCTTTGGCTAATTCTTGGTTTAAGCATGCTTGGATCAAAATTGGGAATTAATTGGGAAAGCTGACTCAGGAAATGCTCCCTCTCAGCCTCTACCAATTGTTTTGTCCTAGCCTCCATCCTTAAGGCCTCTTCCCTTGCCTTAGCCTCCATCTTTTTAGTCTCTTCTTGAAGGAGAACTCTTAAACTGTCCTTCAAACGGTCGTCAAAGCTCACCCTCTGTGGTTTGGGCAAATTGAAATATTGCCTTGGAGAAACACCAGCACCAACTCCCCTCACTCTGCCTGGATGCTCGGGGCCTAAAGCCATGGTCAGCACATCATTGCTGCCATCTAGTCTGACTTTGCCTTCCGAGACTTGTTTCTGCAATTCATCCTAAAACAAAGATAAACAAAAAAACACACGACGGTTATTTATGTACAAACGACGTATTATATAATTTCACACGACGCAATAACGTATAAACCGACGTTATTATAACTTATCACGACGGTAGTTATACCGACGTGGTTATTTATTTAAAACGACGAAATGAATAAACAACCGACGTCTTATGCTATAATTAAAGAAAACAGAGTAGTGATTCCTATTTAGACCGTTAACGACGTTTTTAAAAAAGTTTCGACGTGGTAATATCATTCACACGACGCGAAAATGAACCACCGACGTCTTATGCTATAATTACAGAAAACATAGTAGTGATTCCTATTTAGACCTTTAACGACGTTTTTAAAAACTTTTCGACGTGGTAATATCATTCACACGACGAAAAATATAACATACGACGTAATAAGAATAATTCACAGTTTAATAAAAATTTAAAACAGAGTGATAGTAGGCTTACAATTAATTTTGCTTTCTCTGCCACCTTTGGATCAGGGATGTTACCATGTTTGTCCTGTCTAGCTCTCTTCCATAAGGTAGATCGATCAATTTCTACCCCAGGCATGGTTTCCTCCAATTGATCCTCCAATCCAGCATATCCTTTTCGAGACAATCGATGATTGTACTCGAGTTTCTCCCTAATCTGTGCATGTTGAGAATGCACAGACTCAAAATCTTTGGATAGCCTTGAAGCTACAAAGGCATCCCATTGTGCTTTCTCTATGAATTTATATGTTTCAGGGGGTTGGCTTAATTTCTCCCTGTCATTGGTGTATGGAAGGATATAATGCCTCGTTAGTGTAGACTTGAAATCCTTCCATTTCTTGGCAGCAGAAGCTAAAACAGAGGTCTTGCCCCCTTGGCCTACGACAAAAGCCATGTCAACTGCTTCCCAAATCTGCTCCTTTATATCCTTGGGGATTTGGGACCATTTCTTGTCCACAAGTGGGATCCTGGAGTGTGCCAACACACCAATATACGACTGCATCTCAATATGTGCTTGGCCAACACCTTTCCCCCTTTTATTGTACTCAACAATTGGCCTCAGTTTCTGAAGCTTTCTCTTCACAACACGAGGCATTGTGCTCATACCTCGACCAGTCTTTGAATCATCAGAGATTGTTGTCTGGCTGGTTGGTTCTGTCTCAGCAGATGATGAAGCAAACTTCATCTTCTTCGAAGACTTCATCTCCTTCGAAGACTTATCTTGAGGAGCTACCATTCCAAGCTTCTTGGAGCCAGAATCCTTAGTTTGTTGTTGAGAAACCAGTTTAACAGACAAAACTGCAAGTGAAAATATTTCAGGAAAACATTAAGAACACAAACGACGGTATTAAAAAAATACGACGTATGATATGATTTTAGACGACGCAATGAAATAATCTCAGACGTAATAAATGTTTAAAACCATTATTTATTAACGTCGTGGTATATATGTTCACACGACGTCAATAGTAATACACCGTCGTGGTAAAACTATTATTTATATAACGTCGTGGTATTTATGTTCATACGACGTCAATAGTAATACACCGTCGTGGTATTAACATTCACACGACGTAAAACAATAAGATAGTTTGTCGTCTATATTAGATACCAACCCTAGTTTCTTTTTCTTTATATTTTATCAAATAAGGGAAAAACAAAAACCATTGTTCAGAGAAATCAAACCTGCAATTAAACAAGCATATAAAAAAAGACTATTATTTTAAAAACAACTTTGTCAATTTTCAGACGACGCTAGAACAACTGACGAACCGTCGTGGTCTACCGTCGTCTTATTTAGTTGAGGTAGTTGTCTTCAAAGTTGGAAACTTTCCCTCTTTGTCTGTATATTTTATCAAACTTGGAAAGAAGTAAAATGATTTTGGCCAGAAAAAAGGTAAAAAGATTTTTCAAACAAAAAACGTATGAGCATGCAAAACAGTAACCAAAATAGTGAAAATGAAAGCTTACCTTTTGCGTGCAATGAAAGCAAGATGAAGATGATCGATGTTTAAGTTCAGAGACGACGAAGAAGACGAGAGGAAGACGATGAGAAACTCTGACAATGCTCTGACAAGGAAAAAAGACGAAAAGGTTTCTCTGGGAGATTGAAATTTTTAATCGGGTTTGGAAACAGTGCATGTGTAAGTCGAAAAGTTGCTTACATATAAAACCATTTCAAAAAAATAATACGGCGGTTACATTTAACTACGTCGTTTTTAACTAACACGACGCAATATTTTTCGTTCGACGTGGAATCATTTAATTTAACGTCGTTAGGTTTAATATAACCGACGTGGATTTTAATTTTTAAATTATGAATATAATTTTTTTTCCCGTGACCTTTCAGTTTATTTTTCAATTACAGTGCGTTATAAATAGAGTTTTTTTTCCGGAGGAAATTTAAAACGAAGGAAATTAATATTCTGCAATATGTAAAGTTTCTTTTTTGGATGACAGATTTAAATAAAATAAGAATATAAAAACAACGAATGTGTAAGTCAAGTAGACGAAAAGTTGCTTACATATAAAACCATTTCAAAAAAATAATACGGCGGTTACATATAACTACGACGTATAAATTACAAAATACGACGGTACATTTAACTTCGGACGTGGTAAATAAATACGACAGTAGTTTGTAGGTACCGTCGTAGTAAACTCAAAAATTAAAGTACATAAGTAATAACTCGTGTCATGGTAGATTATTTAACACGTCGTTTTTATTAATTTACCGACGTGGATTTCTGTAATATACGTCGATCATACCGACGTTGATTTTACAATTTAAACGGCGGTTTTTTTGTAAGGACCGCCGTTGGTTTTAAAAATTTATTATATAAATTTGTCGCTTTCATTCATTTTCGGTTTACATTTAAGGTTCCAAGTTCTTCCTCTCTCAGTCTCTCATGTCTCAAAGACAATAATTTGGATGTCTTTCTCAAAGAGAAATTGAGCTTACTCGCATCAAATATATGTCCACAAGAAGAAGCTTGTCAACTAGCCTTCTCACTTCCTTGATCAAGCCTGATAGGACACTTAGTGCTTCTGAATACTCCTTGCTTTCCATCAAAAGAGATGCAAGCCTGGCCTCCACTCGCTGTCGAAGGAAAGTTCGCTTCTCAGGGAAATCTGAAGATCAGATGTGCCTGATCCTCTGCTTGATTTTCTTGCCTAAGAAGATCCGTCGGATTTGTGATAGCCTCTTCCTTTATCCGTAGAGCTTCAGAAGAAGAAGATGGGTTTCAAGAATGCGATAAAGAATAGAAATGGCTTCAGATGGCCTCTAAAGCATGAGCAATTGAATCAGTAGTTTCTGGGAGATATGATGAAGACATTGTCAATGCTTTGAACTATACAAGTCCTGCAGAAAGATAAAGGACCAAACTGTTAAAGAAACTGAAACAACGGCGGTTTTCTGTTCTACCGTCGTCTTTTCTCGTCGTCTATATTAAGGTAAGATGGCGGTAGATTTATAATTACCGACGTAGATTATTTTGTTAAACGTCGTTAAGTGTACTACAACCGACGTGGATTTTATTTTTAAATTATAAATAGAGTTTTTTTTCCCGTATTCTTTCAGTTTTAGTTTTCAATTACAAAGCGTGATAAATAGATTTTTCTTTCCCGAGGAAATTTAAAATGAGGGAAATTAATGTTCTAGAATTTGTAAACTAACACGACGCAATATTTGCAAATCTGTGTCATCTGTTAAGATTATGATGTGGAACAGAGTTCCATCTGGTAAGATTTCGTAACCCTTGGGATCTCAGACAAATCTGATTATGTCGGCGGTGTTCTATATAAACCGTCGTGGTTATTTCAATTCTTGTCATTAAGTAGATCTACCGACGTAGGATAAGAAAATCAAAGAACAAAATTGTTAACAAAAATTCTTATTAAGACGACCGTTAAAATTAAAGGTACGACGTATAAAATGAATAAATACGACGTTAAATTTTATTGTACGATTTAAAGATAACGTCGTAGAACTATACGAGAATGACGTCGATATATTTATATTTTCCGTCGTTGTAAATTAATTTAATACGGCGATATTTTGTATTTTAAAGCCGTGGATTTGTTTGTAATTATACGGCGTCTTATACGAAAACCTCGTCGTGTTATTTTATGAGTAAAAACGGCAGTTTTTATTGAAATCGTCGTCTTTACTTTCTACGTCGGTCGATTCATAACTTCTGCCGTTCTTTGTTGGCATTGATTTTACACTGCGGAAATCTGTTTCAAATAGACGTCGGTTGTTTAATTATGTACGTCGTTGTTTTTGAACAGCCATTTGAATCTCCATTTTTTAGTTGTCTAAGGTTGTATTACACGACGGTGTTTTTAGAACCGTCGTCTTTTTATAAACCACGACGGTTTTCACTTAGACCGTCGTTGTTTTCTGGTCGTCTTTTTCACTTTTTGTAGTAGTGACACATCTTACTATCAAGCTCATTTGTTCTTGGTTGCTAGCATTTGGAGTACAATCAAGAATCACAGAAAAATATTTAGCTTCTTCAATCTTTTTAATGGTTGCACTTTTGAGCTCAGAAGCTAACAAAAGTATCAATTCATTTTGAATCTTATGACTAAGATAATGATAATGAGTCTCTTTATCATCCATACATCGAACATGCTCCTTCATAACTGGATCCCACTCTGCAATCATTTCCACTTGGCCCATAAAATTTCCATTGTTTATATCATGGATCTTCTCATTACTTCCACAAAAAGCCAAACTATATTTTCCAAGATATTTCACAATTGAAATTAATCTTTTTAATAAATTCCTCCAATGCTCTTTCTCTTTCTTGATTCGGTTTTGAACAACTCCATCAATTGTTTTATTTTTCTGCAATCTAATACGAAAATCAATCCAAGTGCTCATATGATTGATATGTTCAATACTTGTCTCATGCTCTTTAAGTTTGCCACTAAGATGTATCCAATCTTTAAATCCCTCATTTGCTAACTGACTTTTTGTGGCCCTTTTTTAAATAACTTACAACAAAAACAAAATACTTTGTTGAGATCCTTTGAATACATCAGCCAATCTCTATCATGTTGCTCTCCATTTGGCAAATAATGAGTGTAAAATGTTGAAGAGAAACGTCTATGTAAATTATGTTTAGGACATTTTACTATTAATAGATCTCTTACAGGACCTTTTTCCACTAATAGGTCACGGAATTTGGGATCAATATTATCCCAATTTCTTGGATCATAAATATCCAATGGAATGGACTGGCTTGGTTCTTCATTGAATAAATCAGTGACGTTCTATGATTTTCTATGTCTACATCTTCAACATCTTCATTATGATCATCAATATCAGCATTTTCCTTGTCATCATTCTCATTTTGCTCAGCATTACCCACACATTCATCCATATTGTTTTCAATATCTTGCTGTTGACGCTCAAAAATGGTTCGGCACTTTTGAGCCCAACTTAGTGATAAGGTGAGATGGATGATGGGTGAAAATGAGGGCCTTCACCATGTGAGTGAGGATTGGGGCAAGCGATAAATATACAGAAGACAAGATATACGTGGTTCACCCTTAATAAATGGGCTACGTCCACGGAGAAGTATATTCTCATTATTATAATGATGTGTATTTACATTTGTACAAGGGGTTGGGCCCCAAATATAAAGAGAAGAAGGGTGAAGCCCATGACTAAAGATCAAGCTCAGCCCAAAGATCCCTTCTTAAGTAGAGAGTGGTCTCCTTTTATAGGTGAGGGGGAGTCCACACATCTTGTAATATTCCAATGTGGGACTCTTTGCCTTGCTTAGATTTGCTTCTAGTTGCTTGGTCAGATATGGTATAAACAGAAGTCCCCTAAGTTCTTAAGTAAGGAGGTACTCCTTGGTTGAGAACTTGTAATTTTCAATGCACTGACTGAGCAACACCTTAGTCTTCTTCCAAGTAGTGTGGTGTGGATGGTGGGGTGCCGAAGGTATCGCTCTCATCGAATGATGACGGGGTGCCGAGAGCATCGCTCTCGCCGAAGGATGACTAGGTGCCGAAGGCATCGCTTTCGCCGAATGATGACCGGGTGCCGAAGACATCGCTCTCGCCGAATGATGACGAGGTGCCGAAGGCACTTTCGCCGAATGATGACCGGGTGCCGAAGGCATCATGCTCGCTGAATGATGACGGAGTGCCGAAGGCATCGCTCTCGTCTAATGATGACGGGGTGTCGAAGGCATGGCTCGCGCTAATGATGACGGGGTGCCGAAGGTGTCGCTCTCGTCGAATGATGGCAGGGTGCCGAAGGCATCGCTCTCGTCTAATGATGACGGGGTGCTGAAGGCATCGCTCTCGTCGAATGATGACCGGGTGCCGAAGGCATCACGCCCGCCAAATGATAACGGAGTGCCGAAGGCATCGCTCTCGTCGAATGATAACCGGGTGTCGAAGGCATCACGCTCGCCAAATGATAACGGAGTGCCGAAGGCATCGCTCTCGTCTAATGATGACGGGGTGCCGAAGGCATCGCTCTCGTCGAATGATGGCAGGGTGCCGAAGGCATCGCTCTCGTCTAATGATGACCGGGTGCCGAAGGCATCACGCCGCCATGGGGTGCCGAAGGCATCGCTCTCGAACGATGACCGGGTGCCGAAGGCATCACGCTCGCCAAATGATAACGGAGTGCCGAAGGCATCGCTCTCATCTAATGATGACGGGGTGCCGAAGGCATCGCTCTTGCCCCCCGAATGTTGACCGGGTGCCGAAGGCATCACGCTCGCCGAATGATGACGGAGTGCCGAAGGCATCGCTCTCGTCTAATGATGACGGGGTGCCGAAGGCATCACGCTCGCCAAATGATAACGGAGTGCCGAAGGCATCACTCATGTCAAAATGGTGGCGGGGTGCCGTACGGCAGGACTCTCCCAGCTTTTTATGTAATTGCATGGCTGAGTGCCTTTTGGTGGTTATCATTTTGATATTCACCATGCATGTTGGCAGCCCTCCTCAGTAAAGTATGCAATGTGGGGTCCCTTCAATAATGCTTTCCAAGGAATATGCCGAACGGTATGTCATGTAAAGAAAAGCTAGGGTGGTCCATGTATTTGCTCTTCTTCTGACTATTATATTGCAAGGATTTATCTTCTGCATGTCACTCCTTTGGCACTCACGGTTGCTTTAGCATGGGATTGCCGAGCGGCAACTTAGGTGATGCTGATTGTAAGGGTGCCGAAGGGCACTGAAGAAAGGGAGAACGACAGAAGCCTTTTGCGTCGTTTCCCACAGACGGCGCCAAACTGTTGACGCTCAAAAATGGTTCAGCACTTTTGAGCCCAACTTAGTGATAAGGTGAGATGGATGATGGGTGAAAATGAGGGCCTTCACCATGTGAGTGAGGATTGGGGCAAGCGATAAATATACAGAAGACAAGATATACGTGGTTCACCCTTAATAAATGGGCTACGTCCACGGAGAAGTATATTCTCATTATTATAATGATGTGTATTTACATTTGTACAAGGGGTTGGGCCCCAAATATAAAGAGAAGAAGGGTGAAGCCCATGACTAAAGATCAAGCTCAGCCCAAAGATTCCTTTTTAAGTAGAGAGTGGTCTCCTTTTATAGGTGAGGGGGAGTCCACACATCTTGTAATATTCCAATGTGGGACTCTTTGCCTTGCTTAGATTTGCTTCTAGTTGCTTGGTCAGATATGGTATAAACACTTGCAATTCCTCAACATCATCTTGTTCTTGTTCATTGAAAATATTTTCATCAATTGTAGCATGTGATTCTCTAACAATGAATCTATCAAGAACTCCTCTTTGAGATTAAGTCAATTCCTCGATTTTTCTTTTTCTAAGCCGTTTTGTATATCCATAAACGTATTTTCTAGTAGGTGGCATGTTTAGATTACAAAGAAAAATTCCAAAACCCTATAACCTGGAAGAAAACCCCAGCAAGAAATAGATAAATATTTCTACAAACTATATTCTCATACAACCAATCATCAACATGATAATAATTTAATAAAATAAGTCATGTAATATATAGAATAGATTGAAATTTAGATACATACCTGAATTTGAATTGAGATTTGAATATGACTATTCGATTTTGAGTGGTCTTTATGAATTCAGGAATTAGAGTTTAAGAGAAAGAAGAAGTCATGAAGCTTTTTTGGTGGTGTTTTGAATGAAGAAAGTACTTTTCTTGGAGGAGAAAACTTTTTTTATTTTATTTTTAAGAACGTTTGGGGGATATATCATATATATTCCTCCTTTGGTGTGGTTAAGTTAAGCTTCATGACTTCATCGAACTCAAGGAGCATCGAACTCGGGCCTTTTTGCCAAAGAGAGATGCGCTCCATCCAACTCCCCTGAACACGCTGTTGTGCAAATATCCAGACACTATACTATATATATGATTTATATAATATTAATATATATATATATAATACAAAGAAATTTTTTTTTCGGGGGCCCTTAAGAATCGGGGGCCCTGTGCGGTGGCGCCACTTGCACCACCCCAGGGCCGCCCCCGCGCATGGTTGCTGTAAAATAATTCAACGAAATCTTTCGTTTTCTTATTGTAAATTCTAGAATGGAAGAAGGCAGTGAAGTAGGGGAAGAGTTTAGATTGAACTGTGGAACTGCTGTAAATCTCCATACTGAGCCTTTTATTAGTCTGAAGACATAGCTGCGCACTGTGGTAGCATTCCTGTGAAAATTGCCTGTTTTCTTTCCCTTTTCTTCTGGGAAACATTCAAAAATGCTTTCATGATTTCATCAGTGCAGCATTAATGGTATACTTCAATTTTATTTGACCTAAAGTATATCTGTCTTTTTCAGGAGGTCTAAAGACCAAGACTAGAGAAACTCAGTTTTGATGTAAAGAAATGGGTGTCTTGTAAGTTTGAACAAACTTTGTGTCATCATGGAGTGTTTTTTCAATTATAGGGAAATATTCAACTACAAGGAGTAATTGATTCATTTCCGATGGTTAATATTTGTACCCATTTATTGTCAAGATTATTTTTTTAAGCGAGGAAACTGAAAATGCGATCATGTACCTGTTGTTCAGTCAGATTTTACCTGGTTAGAGTATGTTATGTCTGGGTTAGTTTGGATTTTGCCAGCATACTGTTCGATGGAATGCTTCAATGGGATATTTTTCAGAGTGGCCGTATATACAAGGATCCTCCATCTTTTTTGGTATTGGGTATGGTGTTTTTTTTATGGGTTTTGTACCCAAAGTGCAAGTTATTGTTACAAATTCACAATGGCAACAACTCTGATTAGCAATTCAAAGTACTTGTCAATTTGATCACCTTGGCAGCGTTTTTCCAGATAAGGATCGAATTAAAAACTTTTCAACAATGTGAAAGAAAATGGAAAAAAACGTTTTTCAAGATTAATTAAATGATAAAAACCACACAAATTTACCATGTCTATATTGTTTACAATTTGTTAGTAGTGTTTGCTTGATTTCATTCCTGCATTGCAGCATCTTCAGCCTGTTGGAACAAGGTTGAACACTGAGCAGGAACTTGCTGTTCCAATACTACAGCAGCAATAAAATTCTTAGAAAGCTCCTCGATATTATCAACTGTAAGGCAATCACCTCCACATCCAGATTCAGAACCCTTCTTTCCAATCAGTTGATTTGCATATACCGCCAACCAATGTTTCACTGTCTCCACCAGCATCTTCTCACTGCTTGGATGCAGGTAATGAGAAACTATATCCCTCTCCCTTCTCAAGCATTCCTCTACCTTCAACATATAATTCGTATAATTGTCCTCCAAAATCCATCTCGATGCTTTACGACAATAGTAATCGCGAGTATCGGTTAGCATGTATCCTTCGAAGTCCTTTTCGTAAGCATCCCTTTGTCCCTCTCCAATTTCAACAAATATATCTATCACATTCTTCAATAGTGCTCTGTCAATTTCTCCTCCTTCACGTTCTTTATCAATAAGACGAATTGCAGCTTCTCTCACGATAGCATTTACCTCCCGGTAAACCAAATCACGGTAGTATTTAACTGCAGCTTCCTTTAGCCCCGGACGTGATGGCCGATTGAGGAAGTAACGATCAAGATATGCAAAGGAGCGAGACATCCACCTAAGCATAACCTTATAATCTCCCCAGCTTTTGACAAACTCCTGCAACAGAAACTCGTCGGGCTTCGCTTTCAAAGAGGGCAGCACCGTTGAAGTAATGTGCTCCTCAAATGTCCTCTGATATCTGTCATAAAGGGGCTCAGTATATTGATAGGGAGGTTTTTGAGTGCACATGTTATAGATAGTTGTGTACATATCAACAATCTCTGCGGCACTGACTTGATTCTCTGGTAAACCTTCTGCAATTCTCCTCTTTAGATTCATAATCCCCTCCTGGATAAAGTTCCATCCTTGATCCCACTCAATAATTCTGAATTGCATTGTTGCCAACCGAAATCTTTGATATCCACCGACTGTGATCAGAATGCTTTTCACTACCTTGCAGAACAAGTCTCACGTAAACCGGCCTGTGAAAGATCTGTGAAGAATATCACTATATAGTAAACACTTAAGTTTATAGAATTTAGGGTTTATGAAGATCAGGGGTTATTGATTTTCAAACAGATGGATTGCAGAACAATATGTGAGACAAATTCATAACCAGGGAGACCATGTATATTTATAGAGTTTGTGTAGGGTTTTGGGAACTCCCACTCCATATAGGATTTTACTTGGCTCACTTACATTATAAAATATTTTTTTGGGTCAAAGGATAAGGATAAGGATTAGGATTAGGATTAGGATTAGGAAAGTATACACTGGTGTTCCTTTCCTAGAAAAAATAAGAAAGGGAAAAAGTACGTACCAAGCCCATAAACTAACGGGCTGAACAGCCATCTCTTCTAATAAAAGAATATAGCACATGTATTTTAGAAATAAATAACATTTATTTTACATATTTTTGACAAAGTAAAGGCAATAAACAGCATTCTCTCCCCGTCTGTTCATCCTTTTGCCATCCAAGGGTTGAGTTGAGGTGCAGAAACTTTTGGCGAATGACACCAAAGATCTGTCAACTTTTATTCTTTTTGAATTAGGAGTAAATTGGGTTTTTGTTTTAGGATGATATGTCAACTTTTAAATTCTTTAAATTAAATTTTAATGAGGTGACGTATGAAGAACAAAAGTAAAGCATATCATGGCAGAGAAAATCAAAGCAGAGAATTCGGATCGCAACCCGATTTGGATTCTCTAAGATACGTTTCTATAAAAACTTTCTAATTAATCACATGTTCTACTTTCTTTAACATTATAGATTTGAAATCCCTTTGGTTGCCAAGAAAAGTAATAGTGGAAGTCACCAAAATCAGTACATTTTCAGATTCAAATATTCTGGGAATTGCTCTGTTTTGGTTTGAATTCTCTAATACACTATCTCTTTACAAACTTTCTAGTATAAATCACATGTTCTACATTCTTTCATGTTTGGTTGGTGATAAATGACCGGAAAAAGAAAAACTTGTATAATCGTTAGTGTTGAGTTGAAGAGATGTTATAGAGACCATGTTTGTGAAAGCATATCATATGGGATGGGACCTCGTAGCTGATTTCCTCCTAATCAATATGGACAAGGTCGCTGCTAAGATTGGATATCCAATAAATATTGAGGAATCGAAAAGAAGATTCTCAGAAAGTTCAAGGACCTGAGGAGAGGTGGAAGAAGAATTAATAAAGGGCATTGATGATCTGAGGTCAACATCACCGTTCATATATAGCATACGTTGTTAACGTGGTAAGTCAATTTATGCACCCTCCTAATCGAGCACACTTGAAAATTTTGATTCGCATACTTAGGTATTTGAAGTCAGCACTAAGAAAATGATTGATGTTTTCTAAGCATGGTCATCTAGATGTGGAAGTCAACCTCACAATCTCTATGCAAGGCATGACATCCAGAAAGTTCGTTTGATCCAATTTCTCCACTAGCTTCTGTTCACTGCTTGAATGCAGGTAATGAGAAATATCTCAACCTTCTCAGGCATTCCTAAGCCTTCAACATGTAATCAGGTTAGACTTTTCCACAATCCAACTTGATGCTGCACAAGAATAGTATTCGCTTGATCCAAATGTCATCCCACTCTCCTTCAATGTCAGTGTTACATACTCTGTATCTATCTTTCGTTCTTTCTTTCTTTGTCCATGGGTTGCTCTGTTGTAGAAGGTAAGCGGTTCTATACCTCTAATGTGGGCGTGTCTTGTATAGAAAGGCAAAACAAAAAGCTTCTGGATGATTTCATTTTGTTGTTCATTATTTGGGAATTCCATAAAGCTGTCCTTGATTTCTTGTCTGTATTGTAACTTTGAGTATATCAAGGTTGGTGAAAATGAGTTGTTGGCGCCGTATTCAGTGGCGGTTCCAGGATTCGAAAGCTGATCGAGAAAAACTTAAATATTAAACTTGACGGTACGAGTGAATTTCATTAATAAACATAAAAAGGGAGAGGAGAGAAGGAAAAGAATGAAAAAGAGAGGGAGAGAAGAAAAAGAAAGAAAGAGAAGGTTTAATTTAAGTGGGCTGGGTTTAATTTAGCAAAAATTTGGGTCGGGCATGAGCCCAGCCTGTCATAGGCTAAAAATGCCCCTGGCCGTATTTATTTACTAACTACCAGTTAGCGCTTGAATGCTTATAGTGTTGAAATTCCCTATTGTAAGACGTGATGAAAAAACTTGGTAGCCAAAGGATGCTTGAATACCAATGCTTAGCAGACATAGATATAGGCTCAAAGACATTGCAAAAGTCATTTAACCCTCTTCACAAGGTGGATGCTACATTTCTCTTGAGTGCTTGGTCTGCCATAAATCTAAAAATAAAATAAAATAAAAATAATTCATTACATAGCTTGCATTTTGTGTTGCTTCATGATTCTAATGTCCAAAACTGTTTCACCCTGACTGTTTCCTTGCTTGAGATCGGAATTGCAGCATGTTTCAAGTTTAAGGGGTTTATAATCTCCCAATAACTTCTCAACCTGAACTTGATCCTTCCCTTCAATCAAATGTTGTAGCTTTTTGGACTGATAAATTTTTAATTTTCTCAGTGCCGCAGCAGCGAAAATGAAGATGGCAATACATACCACTGCACACATCAAACCAGAAGTACGTATTAGAAATCATTTCTTTGTAAAATACCAGGGCTTTTTTTTTTTTTTAAAACCAAAAAAAGCAGGGCTTTTTCTTACACCTTGATGGTTAACAATTTCATCATCATTTTGTAGACATAAATTTAAGTGGGAGAAGACGGTAATATATGACATTGATTTGGTCAAAAGTTACTAGAAGTGTTGAAGAATATAAGTCCTACATCGGAAATTTGACTAAATAAAATACAAGATATAATGAATAGATACACTACTAATATTGCCTAGGCTTTTTGTGATAAAACTCCACACATACTAGGCTTTATAAATTGTTAAGTTAGAAACAATATCGGTATTACTAGTAACGAGCCGTTGGCCCGTCTCTATAAAATTTAACAAGAAGGGAAGCTTCCTTATGTTCTTTGGTTGACTAGCCGGCACAAGTCTTGGGTCATATATATTTAATCAACTTGACAGAGGCTTCAAATATTGAATACAAATTAAAGTTCCCAAGTAGTGTTTTTTTATGAATCAAAGACAAAGTAAACACATAAAAGCCAAAGGAATACGTAACAAGTGGGAAATGGAGCATGTTTTTTCTGTCAATATAATAAAAGTTGTCCAGTTTGGAATCTTCTTTTAGATTAGATTATTCTCCGTAGACTAGTGCAACACTTTTCTTTGTTTGTTATGACCAGATCAAATTAATAGAATTTATAATGTCATTTTAATATCATTTCTAGTCATTGACTAAAATTTCAGTCACAAATTATTGAACAAAATGATAGATATTTCATGATTATATATGAATTTATGTGGGTGGTTTCTGGTTTTACAAGATGAACAATAATATCCCTCTTGCTTCTACTTTAATTTCGTCCATTAATTAAATAAAGAATTATAAGGGGAGAAAATAATTGAGAAAAGTACAGGCAAAGGAAAAGAGAAATGGAATTTACCTTTCACATGTGCCATGGTGAAGCATTCTGTTTCTTGTTGTCTATCCCCAACTGAGCCCCAAGTTAATCCAAGACCAAAACTATTGTCAGATAGATAAGGACTATACCCGAAAGGAATAGGAACTGTTTTCACAACCCTGCAAGAATTTGGGACAGCCAAAGAAGGGGGAACGGTGTAAACATGATAGTCGGAGCCACTTAAACAGGGGATTTCGGAGAAAGAAGGCGAAAGCCTAACTGAACAGTTGAGATATGAGTGCTCCTTCACAACATAGTAGTATTGAAATGGGGTGAGGGAGAGATTGAGGTTAAGAAAGACTTCATGGACACAACTCTTGGGGTCGAGAAGATCAAGCCTTTTCATGTCATAAGAGATGGATTTGACGACCAAGTCGCCGTAAGACGGGAAGTGGATTGTGGTAGTTTTGGTGGCGTTGTTGCAGTCAAGCTCATAAATAGGGTCACCGCCGTGTTCGGGCTGCCCTCTTACATGGAAAGGAAACTGAATATGGGGAGTCCCATGAGTGCACATAGTTGCGCAGTTTTTATCGCTTGCTTGTGTTTCAAGAAAGATGGAAGTGAAGAAGAGGATGAAGAAGGTGAAGGCATGCATAGCTTGGCAATGAGAAAGACACTCTGAGGGGTTTCCTTAGCCTGTTACATATACACATATAAAGACTAGGTTATATAAAAATTTGGAAAAGCAAGTCTATAGGAAAAAGTCTTTGGACACCTTAGAAGATGACTCCAAGATGGAAAGACCCAAAAGAGATTGAAGCTTCTGCCGCCTAGACCTAAAGTAGTTGGGATGCTTAATTGTACCTGTCTTTTTCAAGAGATGTAAAGACCAAGACTTGAGAGACTCAGTTTTGATATAAAGAAATGGGTCTCTTGTAAGTTTAACCAAACTTTGTGTCATCATGGAGTGTTTATTGGGGTTGATTTTTCAAGTTTAGGGACCCATAAATGAGAATAGATTACTTGGGAATTGGGTAGTTAGGTTGGAAAAAATTAAAAAAAAAAAGAAAGGGTACTTTGGTCTGAATTGCTGTCACTTCCTACCAAGTTTCTTTTAATTTTTCATAGTCTATTGGCGTTTTGCTTGCCCCTTACCTTCCAAATACGCACAAGTCATTTTCTTCTTCTTAATTAAGTATTGTTGACTTCATTATGCTTTCAATTGTATAATTATCTTAGTAGATAAATATTGTCATGAAATCATTAAGTTAAGTTGATGGGGTCGGAGACTTGAAGTCGTTGAAGATGCTGCCATTATCAAGATACCTCAAAATCTCCATGGATTATTTATGGCAAGCAGAAACAAAGCTGCACATAACTTTGTTGGGAATTGGCTAGTTTGGCTGGTAAAACTGCCATTGAGCACAAAACATTACCAAAGTTGAACTTTCAGCAGCAACAGATTTCCTAGAAATAAGACATCCTCCACCTTATTGTCTCGAAAAAAAGCACGACATTCAGAACCAGAATGTTTCTATTCAAATGGTTGAGTTGCATAAACCACCAACATTCCACTTTCTTCACCCGCTTCTGCTCGCTACTTTGGTTTCATGTAGTAGTGAGAAACTCTATCACTCTCCTTGCTCAAATATGCCTCTGCCTTCAAACATGTAGTTCTTCAAATCCTCTTTAAAAGCATCCATTCGTCCCATTCCAATTTCAACAAGTATATCCATCACATCATTGATGCGTCATTCAATAGTTCTCTGTCAATTTGCTGTCCCCACTTACAAGTAATGCAATTCTCACATTAGCATTTACTTCCTGCTGAACCAAATCATGGAAGTAGGTAAGTAGTCCCACTTCATCGAAGTATGGATCAGGATCATTGAAGAAGAGTGACAGCCACTTAATCGTAATTTTATGTTTTGCCCATTTTTCGACTAGCTCCTGCACTACATAAACTCATCATGCTTCTCGTTTAGAGAGGGCAACACCATTAAGAAAGTTAATGAAGAGATCTCGAAAATTTCATGATCCATATATGGTTGCATTGCATACATCAAACTAAGCAAATTAAAACTGAATTAATCCACTTCTCAAAATCCTTTAGATGCAAACAAAAGAGTAAAACTGGAAAAAGTAAGAAATAATAACATGTCTATTGTTCATGATTGTTCATGCGATTCATTTAAGCCTGGCTTCTTGCAGCATCTTCTTCAGCAGAAACATTATGTTACAGAATTCCATTAGCTGCAAGCTTCCTAGAAAGATACTCCACATTATCATCTCCAGGGAAAGCACTAGATCCAGAATCAGAATGCTTCTTTTCAGTCAGTTGAGTTTTATAAAACACCAACAACTCATGTTCCACTATTGCCACCAGTTTCTGCTCACTTATTGGATGCAGGTAATGAGAAACTATATCCCTCTCTCTTCTCAAGCATGCCTCTGCCTTCAACGTGTAACTCGTATAACTGTCCTCCAACATCCATCTTGATGCTCTACGAGAATAGTAATCACGAGTATCGTTTAGCATGTATCCTTCGAAGTCATTTTCGTACGCATCCATTTGTCCCACTCCAATTTCAACAAATATATCTGTCACATTCTTCAATAGTGCTCTGTCAATTTCTCCTCCCTCGCGTTCCTCGTCAATAAGACGAATTGCAGCTTCTCTCACGTTAGCATTTACCTCCCGGTAAACCAAATTGCGGTAGCAGATAATTGCAGCTTCCTTTAGGCAAGGAAGCCTTCTCTGACGGATGAAGAAGCAATCAAGATATGCAAAGGCGCGGGACATCCACCGAAGCATAACCTTATGATCTTCCCAACTTTTAACAAAATCCCGCAACAGAAACTCGTCATGCTTCGCTTTCAAAAAGGGCAATACGGTTGAAGTAATGTGTTCCTCAAATGTCTTCTGATATTTGTCATATAACTGCTGAGCACAATCATGGGGAGGTTTTTGAATGCACATGTTATAGATAGTGGTGTAAATATCAACATTCACTGCGGCACTGACTTGATTCTCTGGTATACCTTCTGCAATTCTCCTCTTTAGATTCATAATCCCCTCCTGGATAGAGTTCCATCCTTGATGGCACTCACCAATTGTTGTGAGTTCCATTGTTGCGAACGGAGATCTTTCAATATCCTCCAACTCTGATCGGAATGGTTTTCACTACCTTACAGAACAAGTCTCGGAAGCCGGAGATAGTAAACATGTACTTGATAGAATTTAGAGGGTTTATGAAGATCACGATTCAAGTTTATTGATTTTCAAAGAGATGGATTGCAGAACAATATATGATACAAATTTACAACCAAGGTGACCATGTATATAGAGAGTAGGTGGATCGGATTAAATGCTAATGTGAGAATTGCATTACTTCTACGAGAATGGATCGGATTATACTCCCACTCCATATAGGATTTTACCAGTGCCTCACACCAATGCATATAGGATTAGGATAAGAATTAGGATTCGGATTAGGATTAGGATTAGAATTAGGATTCGGATTAGGATTAGGATTAGGATTTTTTAATTTATTCTAAACGAGTTATCTCTTCTAATATATATATTTTTTTCAACCAATTCCACATTCCAATTTTTTTCTTTAAAACAAATTAGAAATAAAAACCATGAAAGAGCTGGTAGCTTTGGTTAATGCGGAAGATAATAACATATTTTCTCTATCAATGGCTAAAAATACGCCATCTGATTTTTTAATAATGTAATTAAAAAAAATATCAAAATTATACACATTGTCACTCCTTCCATATTTTAACAAATTCATTTACAATCATACTATGCCACATGTCTGGCAACCAAGTCTGGCCGCAACCGTGGCCAGTGACCCAACTCTTGCAACGACCACTGATGACGACCCAACTAGTGCATATAAAACTGAAATTACTCATTTACATAATAAAATATTAATATAAAGCTTAGAAAAATTAAATTATATTTCATATTAAGTCGGATCGAATATACTATAATCCATATCCAGATCCATTTATAATCGGATTATCGGATTTGGATTGTAATAGGATTATTAGATTGAGACGTCCAATCCATCTCCTATTAATTACACTGGATTCAAATCAAAATCTGATCCATTGATAGGTCTAGTGGCATATAGAACCACAATGGCACAATCATAATTTTCAAATACTACAACCATTTGACAAAACCAAGAGAGAACCAGACAATTGACATATGCAGAGATCAAGTAATACATAGATCAAACTAGACAAATAATGAGTCATCAATAAAATTCCTAGTAGATTGCATAAGAAGAAAGTCCCCATAATTTAACGGCCAAGCCCTAAATCATAAAAACCTAACAATAACAATTAAAGTTGGAAATTAAATAAAAGGAATGAGAGAAACTTACTAAGATTGAAGAACCTACTAAATATAGGTCGACAAAATTTTGAAAAGGAAGATATAGCTACTTCTTCTAAGCTTTCGAGTAAGTTTATGGGTGGCTAGACGAAAAAAAATATGATGCTTCATGTGTGTGGGTATACTTGGCCATATTGTACACCGATTCGCTAACAGGACACAAATTAGGTACGAAAAAAAATCAGT
>NC_034013.1:7591049-7727007 GCF_000346465.2 Prunus persica | reverse complement strand
ATCACCCATTAAGAGTAAGAATATTTTTGTAATTTTCATGAATTAATCTGAAAAATATGAATAATTAATTGCTAGGAAGGGGAATCAAGGGAGTTTTCATTTTAAGGCACTATATAGTTTACTAATTTGGAAGATAGGAATACAATTTCACCTAATTAGCATAAGGCCAAAGATCAAAAAGTAGTATTAATTTTACAATAATGTAATTAAAAAACATCAAAATTACACACAATGCCACTCCTTTAAAAGCAAGCACACTATGCCACATGTTCACCTCCGGCAATCTCCCTTCCGGTCAGCTACCACCGCCGCCGTCGCCGGCCAACCACCACCACCTACCGTTGGACAACCTCCTTTCGGCTAGCTACCGCCGTCGCCGGTCAACCACCACCACCGGCCGCCGGCCAACCTCTGTCCGGCCAACCACCACCTCCGCCGCCGGTCAACCACCACCACCTGCCGTCAGCCAACCTCCTTCCGGCCAACCACCACTTCCGCCGCCGGTCAACCCCCTTCCGGCCTGCTGCCACCACCGCCGACGAGCCGCCGCCACCTACCGCCACCGCCCATCATTGGCCAACCACCGCCACCCATCTCCGACCAACCGGGGACTAACTCCATTGCCCTTTATTCACTCTGAAAAAATAGAAGAATTTGTGTCATTACAGGGACTCAAACCTTGACCCTCAAATGAGGAAGCCTCACTCACAAACCACTACACCAAACTCGTTTTTGTGATATTTATTCAATTACACAATATTTATATAAACAATCATCGATTAAAAAATAAAAATAAAAATAAAATTATTTCAACACAGATTCATGCAAAAACTGTATAAAAAAAAGTAAAACAAAAAAAAAAACCAAAACTACAAACAAAACACACAAACAAAACCATCAAAAGGCCTCGTAGAAGAAGAATTACACAATAAAATTGTTGTGGCAAACAAACCAAAGAAAGAAAAGGCCAACACAAAACAAAAGAAGAAAACAAACAAAGGGAAAGCAAAAAAAGAAGTTGGAGAAGAAGAAGAGGAAGATGAGGTTGTTGATTACAACAATGATGTGGTCAACCTAATCTGAGAAAAAAATTTGTTATATATCTCTACTATCATATAATATTATAACAAGATGCAACAAACGGAAATGGAACAGGAAATTGCATTGAAGTGTCTGATCAAAAACTACAACAAACGGAAACTGCAACAAACTGAAACTGCAACGCATTTTATGGCAACATTTGCTCAAATTTGCAAAGAAACCAACAAGCAAATCCATGATCAAAGTACTAAAACTAAGTTCAAAACACATTTAAGTCGATGAGTAGTTCTAGCATTCCCATAGACTTGGAAAAATTATTCTAAAATTGAAATATGGAACAGAAAACTGCATTGCAGTTTCTGATAAAAAAATGCAACAAACAGAAACTTCAGTGCAGTTTATGAAAAAAAATATGCCCAAAAGTGAAAAGAAACCAAAAGGCAAAGCCATGATCAAAGTACTAAAACTAAGTTCAAAACACATATAAGAAAACGGAAACCCTAAACCCTAATAGCACTGCAGTTTCTTATCAAAAATTGCAACAAACGGAAATTGCAGTGCATTTTATGACAAAACATCTGCTCATATTTGCATAGAAACCAAGAGGCAAAGCCATGATTAAAGTACTAAAACTAAGTTCAAAGCACATTTAAGTCGATGAACAGTTGTAATATTCCCATAGACTTGCAAAAATTATTCTAAAATAGAAATATGGAATAGAAACTGCAACACTTATTCACACAAAAACTGCAAATAAAAACAGAAACTGCAACAAAAATACAATGTAGATATCAATTATGTTAAAAAAAAAAACCTAAAACAAAAACAAAAACAAAAACAGCAACAAAAACAATTGTAATTAAATGGAAACTGCAATGCAGTTTCCAGTTTCCAAAAGACCAATTTTGAGTTCCCTTGCTATTGGATAGTTCTACTCTTCTCTTGCCCACCCAATTCCTCATCTGGCTAGCCTCTACTCTTCAAATTGGTGAGGTTGAAGGCCGAGGAAAGAACAAAAATTAAATTGTAATTAAATGAAAACTGCAACTTTTGAGTTCCCTTGCTCTTGGGTAGTTCTACTCTTTTCTTGCCCATCCCATTCCTTATCTGGGTAGCCTCTACTCTTCAAATTGGTGAGGTTGAAGGCCAAAGAAAGAGCAAAAATCCAATTGTAATTAAATGAAAACTGCAATGCATTTTCCAAAACTGCAATGCAGTTTCTAGGTTCCAAAAGTCTAATTTTGAGTTCCCATGCTCTTGGGTAGTTCTACTCTTCTCTTGCCCACCCAATTCCTCATATGTGTAGCCTCTACTCTTAAAATTGATGAGGTTGAAGGCCAAGGAAAGAACAAAAATCAAATTGTAATTAAATGAAAACTGCAATGCAGTTTGTGCAAAACTACAATGCAAACCTGTACAATGTAGTTTTGCAATACCATTTCAAAATCAAAAAGTTCAAACCCATGCACCAAAAAGTTTTGCAATACCATTGACAATAGATATCAACGACTAAAATAATAAGGATGCAAGGTGGAGATTTAAACAATAGATCAAAATATTGATGTGAAGTCTGATATGAAATTAATATCACAAGAATTGAGCAACTAACAAAAAAACATTACACGAAAACTGGAAAATCGACTCCCTACAAACAACTTCATTTCAATATTACCTATAATCTTGCAATACCATCAGACCTATTATCTTGCTGTAGTTGAACTCATTAATCCGTGATTTCTCGATGTTCTTCCACATATCGAACAACTGTTTAGAGTTCCCAGAGTAACAATTTCAATAAGAAACATAGACAACTACTTCTCATGATGCTCATTTTAGATGCTTAGGAAAATAAAAAAGAAACAACGAAAGAAAAGAACAATAAAAAAAATAAAAAGATAAAACATATGAATACACAGTGAACTTTTTCCTAAATCCTCAGTTCTATGAAAAAAAATCAATTTAGTTGAGCTTAACTAGGCAAACATTTTCACCATTTCTAGAACACTACAGAACAGAAATCATAGCAACCATTTTTTTTCTTGCATTACTTTTCTGGCTTTCTTGGCAACCAAATATACCACAAGTTCCCAGCTTATTAAAGAAATTCACACCATATGACCAAAAATAAATTCTCTATAAAAAAAAATATGATAAAAAATAAACTAAAATTAAAAAATTCCATTGGTAACCCCTCAAAATTCAAAACCCAGAACCCAATATCCAAATTGCAAATCCTAGACTTATTGGAATTAATAAAGCAAGAAATAACGAGAGAGGGAAAAAAACAGAAAAGCACTTGAAGAATTTCATTGAACCAGAAAGTATGTTTAAGGAATCTGATGGCAGCCCAAAGTTGGTCTTTGGTCCAATCACCGTCTTCTCCAAGCAATTGTAGAGGGCAAAAGCCATTGATGAGCTTCTGAAGTAAGGCTTTGAGTCTCTGGTGCTCATGGAAGGTCTCAACAAGGAGGGTGGTGTGCTTTGTGGAACTGCTGTCTGGGGCTACATCTGGTTGTAATGGTGATGGAAGGCATTGGGCAAAGTGAAAAGAGGAAGTGAAAGGTTCGGCTTTGCAGGAGAGTTTTGTGGTTAGGGTTTTGGGAAAGAAGAAGAAGGGTACTATGATTGATGATTGATTTTTCAGCGAAAGAAGAAGAAGAGTTTTGTGCTTTGCAGCGAAAGGTTCGTCGTAGTTTAAAGAGTCATTTATTTTGTAGGTTTTAAAGACAGGGCCAGGTTTTTTTAAGAAAAAGGGTAGCATTGTCTTTTAAACTTTTAGTTTTAAGCTGGCCCAATGAATTTGGGCTTCCTCTTTGGTCTAATCCAAAGTAACAATTTTTTTCTAGGTATTAAAACCCAAACAAAAATACCTAATATCTCAAATACTAATTAGTAAAGTTACTTATGTTTAATACCTAATTTTTCTTTTAATTTTCGATGTTTAATACTTGTACCCGTGCAATGACAACATCACTTGTTTAGTCAGGAAACAGAAAATACGATCATGTGCCTGTTATTCAGGAAGATTTTAGCTGGTTACAGTATGTTATGTCTGGCTTAGTTGGGATTTTGTTGCCTGCATACTGTTCGATGGAATGCTTGAATGGGCATATTTTTCTGACTGGCCACATATACCTAATTCCGCAATCGTTTTTGGTACCGGATGTAGGTGTTTTTTAATGGATTTTGTACCCAAAACATTATTTGAATGGGTACAAGAATATGGGCACTTCTTTTGCTGGGTTTATGTACCCAAAAAGCAAGTTATTGGTACAAATTCACAATGGAAGTACGTGTCAATTTGATCACCTTGGCAGAGGCTTTTCAAGAGTAATTAAATGATAAAATATTAAAAGCCACAAAATTTTACCATGTCTATTGTTTACAATTTGTTTGTAGTGTGATTGATTTCATTCCTGCATTGCAGCATCTTCAGCCTGTTGGTACAAGGTTGAACACTGAGCCGGAGCTTGCTGTTCCAATACTACAGCAGCAATAAATTTCCTAGAAAGCTCCTCCATATTATCAATTGTAAGGCAACCACCACCCCATCCAGATTCAGAATGCTTCTTTCCAATCAGTTGATTTGCATATACCACCAACAACCAATGTTTCACTATCCCCACCAGCATCTTCTCACTGCTTGGATGCAGGTAACGAGACAATATATCCCTCTCCCTTCTCAAGCATTCCTTTGCCTTCATCATGTAACTCGTATAACTGTCCTCCAAAATCCATCTTGATGCAATACGAGAATAGTAATCACGAGTATCAGTTAGCATGTATCCTTCGAAGTCCTTTTCTTACTCATCCATTCGTCCTGCCCCAATTTCAACAAATATATCTATCACATTTTTCAATAGTGCTCTGTCAATTTCTCTCCTCCTTCGCGTTCTTTATTAATAAGACGAAATGCAGCTACTCTCACGTCAGCATTTACCTCCCGGTAAACCAAATCACGGTAGCATTTAATTGCAACTTCATTTAGCCCCAGAAGTGATCGCAGAGTGAGGAAGTAGCGATCAAGATATGAAAAGGCTCGGGACATCCACCGAAGCATAACCTTATGATCTGCCCAACTTTTAACAAACTCCTGCAACAGAAACTCGTCATGCTTCGGTTTCAAAGAGGGCAACACCGTTGAAGTAATGTGTTCCTCAAATGTTTTCTGATATTTGTCATAAAACTGCTGAGCATAATCATGGGGAGGTTTTTGAACGCACATGTTATAGATAGTGGTGTAAATATCAACATACACTGGGGCATTGACTTGATTCTCTGGTAACCCTTCTGCAATTATCCTCTTTAGATTCATAATCCCCTCCTGGATAGAGTTCCATCCTTGATCCCACTCAATAATTCTGCGTTTCATTGTTGCGAACAGAGATCTTCGATATCCTCCAACTCGGATCGGAATGGTTTTCACTACCTTGCAGAACAAGTCTCGGAAGTCCGGGTGTGAAAGATCAGTGAAGAATATCACTATATGGTAGAAAAAGATTAGCAGTTTTCACAATATAGTAAAAGACTTGGTAGAATTTTGGGTTTATGAAGATCACGTTTATTGATTTTCAGAACAATATATGAGACCATGTATATATATATAGAGCGGGTGTAGGGTTTTGGGAAACTCCATATAGGATTTTACTTTACTTGGCTCACACTCAAAAGTGTATAGGATTAGGGTTAGGATTTTATCTTTTTTTTTTTTTTTTTTTTGTTCAGAGGATCAGGATTTTTCTTTTAGCTAAACCAGTCATCTCTTCAAATAATATTTTTTCCCAATTCTAAATTCCAATTTTATCCATAAAACAAAATTAGAAATAAAAACCTGAAAAGCAGAAAATGGAACGTCCCTCAATAATGTTGGGCTTTTTTCATTCAAATATTCTGTGCGCTCCGTTTGGCTACTGTGTAAACTGTAAGAAAACAAACAGTTGTCTTTAATGATGTAAAAAATGTGTTGTGACAGGTTTTGGATAGAGATTATCTGGTTTCGTTGGCGTACTTTAGTAAGTCGCTGATTTTTTTAATGTTTAATTTTGTGTTATTTTGAGCTTCTGGAAATTGTATTGATACTTGTATATGACATGATGTTGTACATTTTATAAATACTTCCTCCATTTTTAAATACTTGTAAACGTATTTACTGTTCTTGTGATGTTTATACTTATACACAAAAGTCATAAAAAAAAACACAAATGAATTGATTCATGGTATCTGAATTAATTTTTATTATTAATTCTGTTAAAGAAGTTGAGAAAGTAGCCATAAATGGGAAATGCGTGTGAAGGTCTACTAGCCACGCTTAAGCTTGAAGCACGGTGGTGGCTTGCTTTCCCTATTTCATGCTCTTCAAATCTTCTTTGTCGGTTCTCATGGACCTTCCTCTACTGGTAGAGACGACAGATCGAGTGGCCGCGACGGCTGCTTAGTTCTTGAGTGTGATTTTAGGGTTTGTGTGTGTCTTAGAGTTTTTTGTTGTGTCGGGCCTAAATTATGTGTATTATGGTTAGGCTTTTATTTTGTTTGGATGTGCTTTTGTTTTATGGAGATTCATTATTATACCCAATATATGGGCCCAAATTATAAAAATACCTTATATGAAATGGATTTTAGAAACACATCCAAATTCCATTTACAACATAACAAAGAGGCTTTTAACTTCTTATAAATTACAAAACTGCCATATATTTCTTAAAACAAGCCCAACCCCAAAAGCTCATACAAAAACCTAAAACACTCAATAGGACATCAAAGTAATTTAATAATGAAAATTAAATAAAATAGAGCCAGCTGTTATTTTTTGGATTTTTTTTTGGGTTTGTTTATAGAAATTAAATGGTGTAGGATTTTGTAGGGGTTTTTTTTTTTTTTTTTGGCAGCTACAAATGGGCTAGGCCGTCGTAAGAAGTAAACTGAAGAAAATATCCCCTGTGTCTGAGTTCAAAGATCAGACCCCAAAATGCTTCAAAAGGATGGCAAAACCATAGGAAACACCTTAGTTACCTTCACCAACCGAAAATAATGGCTGCTTACATATTATTTTTTAATGCTTACAGATAAATTTTCTAGCTTGGCATGAGAGGCTTGTGGCATGAGAACAAAGTTGTCATGAGTTTAGCACTGAAGAGAAAATTAAGTGTTGGTTGAGAATGAGGGAAAGAGAGAAAAGGGTGGCTTGAGTGCCTTTTCTGGCAGCTTGACAGAGACTCTGTCAAGTGTTAGAACAGCTTGCCAAGAGGGAAAACTAAGGGAAAAGGATGGGCTGAGCATGAAATTGCTGGGTTTTGGGAGTAAGAGAGGAAGCTTGCTCTTTGGTTGTGGATGATGTTTGTTAGGTAGAAGAGGCCCTATTTATAGCCGATGGAAGCCATTTTTTCCAAGAAACCCTAATGGCTTCCATCCCATTTTGCCAAGTCTTTCCCTTCCTTTCTCCTCTCCTCCTTGACTTTTCCCATCTTGGTGAAATTTCCTCAATCTATTTGCACAAAATCAGGGATTTTTGGGAGCTCAAGGCCCTTTCCCGCAGCTAGTAGGAGACTCCCATTCTCAGCTATTTCCCTTTTTCTTTCTTTCCTCCTTCCATGGCTAGATCTGATCAAGGAAAGCAAATGGATATACATGCTGGTTCGAAGGGTGCTTCTCCTCCTGACAGCTTGCGCACTAATATCCCTTGGTTCTTCGGATGTTTTGTGCTTGGAACTTGTTTCTTCCCATGTGGTAGAGCAGCTCTGCATATGTGGACATCTTGCTCCCCTCGTGGCTTCTGTTTTTTCAGCAAGGGGCTGAGGCTTTTGTAGGTCTTTATCTTAGTTACATGGGCCTTCTATAACAATGGGTTAGTTTATCAAATAAATAGGCCAACCTCACCAAGTGTTGGCCTATTTTGTTGAGGTGTTGGGCTAATTTTGGTTAAGCTAATGAGCTATTTTGGCTAAGGTAATGGACTATTTTCTCCTTTGTGCTCACCCATGTGTTTGGGCCTAAGAAATGGGCTTGAGTTCCGAGGCTCCCAAGCAACCCGGAACCTCCATTTCTTGACCCATCAATGGGCCTCATGACAACTTATTACCATCCATACCACAACCCACTCAAGCAAGCCCCGGGTATTTGTGTGACTTGGGCCCACTTAAGCTTGTAGCGTGGTTGGTTGTGAAATAATAATTTCCCGCTTGGCATGGCATGTCGCTTGACATGTTTTTTAGTTATGATGCTTGATAGGATAATTAACATGGGTTTATAGAGCCAGTGCTTATTTCGACTCTTATCATGACAGATTGAATATTTATTTGGCATGGTATGTGGATCATGACTCGTGCGAACATGAATGACAAACTTTTGCGTGTTCTAAATCGAGTCTTTTCTTAATAAGGCATTGCGTTGGGCCGAGAATTTATTTGGGCCAAACCCTGGATTTTTGGGCCTCAACAGGTTTATTTATATTTTTTGTGCTAAGATTGGGATTTGTTTGGGTTTTTTATTTATTTATAGAAATTAAATAGTGTGAGGCTTATTTATATTTTTTGGGTTTGTTTATAGAAATTAACTTGTTATGCTAATGGAATCTCCATTCCTCCGACCCAAAAAAGAGGGATTTTACTTAACTTGGCCCCACAGACAATGGCAATTGATCTTCATTCTTTGGGAGAGAGATGAAGATGAACAGACCCAATCTATCTTCATTAAAGTAACATAGAGAAACAAAATATCAAAGAAAGAGAAAACAATATGAAGGACAAACCCAATCCAAGCCAAACACTTGGATTATCTGATGCAATTATCGCATGTATATTCATTGTAAATCTCTTCCCCTTTTCCTGATAGAGTTATACTTCTATCCAGCCTCTTTGTACTGATCACAACTTGTAAGTTGTAATCTGTTCAAGGGATTTCTAAAACAACCAGTGCACAATTTACTGTAGATCCCAGAGTGGTTCACAATTGTTAATAGTGTGATTGATTTCATTCCTGCATTGCGGCATCTTCAGCCTGTTGAACCAAGGTCGAACCTTGAGCAGGAACTTCTTGTTCCAATATAACATTAGCAATAAATTTCCTAGAAAGCTCCTCCACATTATCAACTGTAAGCCAAGCACTACATCCAGATTCAGAATGCTTCTTTTCAATCAGTTGAGTTACATTTACCACCACCAACCAATGTTTCACATTCTCTACCAGCTTCTTCTCACTGCTTGGATGCAGGTAATGAGAAACTCTATCCCTCTCCCTTCTCAAGCATTCCTCTGCCTTCAACATGTAATTCGTATATGTGTCCTCCCAAATCCATATTGATGCTTTATGAGAATAGTAATCACGAGTGTCAATTAGCATGTATCCTTCAAAGTCATTTTCATAAGCATCCATATGTCCCATTCCAATTTCAACAAATATATCTATCACATTCTTCAACAGTGCTCTATCAATTTGTTCTCCTTCACGTTCTTTACCAATAAGAACAAGTACAGAAAATCTCACATTAGCATTTACCTTCTGATAAACCATATTACGGAAGCAGTTAAGTCCAACTTCATTCAGCCCAGGATGTGATGCGTGATTTTGAGCGATGTAGTAGTCATCAAGAAAACTAAAGAATCGTGACAGCCACCTAATCATAATCTTATGATTTTCCCAACATTTGACAAACTCCTGCAGCATACACTCACCATGTTTCTCTATTACAGAGGGCAACACTGTTGAAGTAATGTATTCCTCAAATGTCTCCCGATATTTGTCATAAAGCTGCCGAGAATAATTATGGGGATGTTTTTGGATACACATGTTATAGATAGTTGTGTAAAGCCTCATATATTCTTCTGAGTTGAACTGCGGTTCTGATAATCCTTGTACAATCCTCTTTAGCTTCGTGATCCCCTTCTGTATATAGTCCCATCCTTGATCCCACTCGATAAATTGGTAACCCATTGTCGTGGATGCAAAATTTTAACAGCCTCCAACTACAAAGAAAACACATACAGATAATATCAAGTGAGATACCTTTACAATATAATTATATTAAACCCAGTGACAAAATTCTACAATTTGAAATTTCTATCAGATTCTTCTCCTTGATACAATGTTTTTATTGTTTGTGAAAAGAAAATAAACCAAAGAGAAAATAGGTTTAATGGTAAATAAATATGACATTTATGGCCATCAAATAGACATATAAGAACAATAAATAGTATTTTCATAGGGCATACCATACTTCATCCCTATAGATTAGAGCATTTTAACTCTGGTAAGCCTACTGAGGAGGCTACAATAAATGCTCGGCATGAGAAGGCACCTCCCAATAACTACATATTGATAATAAATACATCTAGGGCTTTAACATAAATCCTGATCATTAAAGGATTCAACTGAAGTATATGCACATTAGACCATAACAGTCACAACACTAGCTAACATGTTAAACTAGTCAACCTTCGATTCAATAGCGTTCCATTCCTGTTTTTCTGTAATTTTCTCGATGATGCGAGGGAGATTTATTAAAATACATAAAGAAAGAACACCTAGTGTAAGCTCTAAAGAGAACCTGTAGAAATGGAAAAGAATGACATTCATGCTGTGTGGGAAAAAAAAAAAAACTAATAAAAGTCTTTGGTCTTCTAAGAAAAACCTCTATTCTCTTCTTCGGATTCAACCAAAATGTTTTCAGAAAATTAAACATTCAAACCTGGCAAAACAACCAGGAAAACGAAATTCAGCCAAACCATAAAATATATGTATATTCAAGCAAACTCCCAGCCAAAAGAATTAAACAAAACCCAGCAACGTCTCCGATCAACCAACCTGAAAAAGCATTAAATTCCACCCAGCCCCAAAAATTTAAACCCAACCCAACAACTCCTCTTTTTCCTTTCTTCTGAATAAAAAAAAAACACTGAATTCCACCCAACTTCTTCTTTGTAGCAATCAACCAAGTAATGAACCCAAGCTGCAACTTTAATCAAACCCAGCTGCAATTTTACTCAAACTCATTCTCTCAGCCAAACCCAGTAAGAATTTTACTCAAACTCATTCCCTCAGCCAAACCCAATATGAAATTTATGATTTTTTTTTTCTTTCGAATCTTGTATTGATGCCTTCAAGAAAAAGAATATTTATGTCTCAGACTTAAACAACTTGAGCTAATATTCCTCTTGTTTCCAACTTTCTACATTTTGAAAGATGAATGAATACATGTGTACCTTGAAGCAACTGGATTCAGTTCAATTCAAGTTGGAAAATTTCTACTATTTGTTTCTATGTTAAAACCCACTCGTGTATATTCATCTCAATTCATCAAAATATTGGAAGGGAAAAACAACCGACAAGAAACAAGGCGTACAAGAACAAGGAAGATGGATTTTACCTTTAACTTGTGCCCTGCTGAAACCTTGAGAGTATATACTGAAAAGGGTAGGAACGGTTTTCACCACATTGCAGAAGAAGAAGGAAGCAGGGGAAGGCAGAGCCCCTTAAGCAGGGGAATTTTGAGAAAGATGTGAGAAGCAGATCGCCATACGCCTAGGGTTTTGCCGTAAAAAGGTAAGTAGCTTTGGACTTTAACCTTCTTGTGGTGTAGCATATTTTAACATGGTTAAAATTTTACAATAAAATCTTATTCAAAAGCTACAATAAAAGTGCGAGATATATTTTAATCATAAAAAAAAAAAACTTTGCACTCCCAATTTCTCATCCTAACGTCCCAAGAGATTAGTTTGAATTATTTCTCTCTCATTGTTAAAAATAAAAAAATAAAAAAATGTATACACTTTTGTTTTACATAAGTGATATTAGGACATTAGATGCAGAGATAAATGCTCTTAAACACTTGAGTTACAACTCCTATGCAAAATTTCTCACACTTCAGTCCATATGATTTTTTTTCTAGATTTTTTTAAGACATTTTTTATTTATTTTGTTGGCTTGGTTTGATTTACGATATCTTGGTTTATTCTTCACCTTTCTAGACTTCTGCTACGGATCTTGTCAACTCCATAAACAATTTTGACACTTTTACATTGAGATCCCTTAACCAGCGAATCTTGAATCCACCACTACATACACTATATAATATTAAAATATATTCTCATGCGTTAGCTCACACAACAAATCACAAAGTCAAACTAATGGGCTAAAGCATTTATCTCCTAACTCAATATCATTACAACAAATTCGTTTTATTTAAAAAATATATAATATAATGGGATATGCTCCTTATTATATATTAAAAAGAAAATATTTACAAATATATGACTCAAACTGGCTTTCAACAGTCAAATGAACAAAAAATCCTCTAGAATTTCTAAAAGAGCTGCACACAATTTAACTGCAAAATCTAAAATAAAGTCAGTTGAACCCAGTTCTTAATTTCTATGTTGCTCATGCTCCTTATGACATGGTAAGCCTTTTAGATGCTGCATTGTGGCTATTGAATTTTGACACTAATTTATAAAACTGACAATAAGCACAAAAACTTTCTCATGCCTTCTGTTTACAATTTATTTTTTGTGATCCATTTTAAGCAGGAAAATCTTGTTTAAATACATTAGCAACAGGTTTCTTATATATAAAAAGATCCTCCACATTAATGTCTCTAGGAAAACCACTACATCCAGAATCAGAATGCTCCTTTTCAAGCAGTTGAGTTGCATAAACCACCACCAACTCATGCTGCACTTTCTCCACCAGCTTCTTCTCACTGCTTGAATGCAAGTAATGAGAAGCTCTATCCCTCTCCCTTCTCAGGCATTCATCGGCCTTTGATATGTAATCTGTATAAGGATTTTCAAGAATCCAACTTGATGCTTTGCTCGAATAGTATTCGCCGGTATCTATTAGCATATGTGCTTCAAAGTCCTCTTCATAAGCTTCCATTTGTCCCTTTCCAATTTCAACAAATATGTCTAGGGGTGGGCACGGTTCGGTTTGGACCGGTTTTTGCCTCAAATTAGAACCGATCCAATACTATTCATCCGGTTTGGTTCGGTTCGGTTTTAATAAAAAAAATTTCAAAAACTGTCCGGTTCGGTTTGAACCGGTTTCGGTCCGGTTCCGGTTCGGTTCGGTTTTGAACCGGATTATAAAAATTATTTTTTTAAATTACTTTTTAATACAATTCTCAACTGAAATATTATTTTTTTACTTGAAAATTAACAAATTATTCAATTTCATATAAAAAATAAATATTAAAGTGAGAAAATAGAGATATTTTGACATTGAACTTGGATAAATATTATGTTTTTTTTAGTGAAATTAAAAATATAGCATTAAATATAAATATATATATTGAAATTATATATTTTTTTAGTTTCACCGGTTCGGTTCGGCCCGGTTCGGTTTTTGAAGACATGGAACCGGATCCGGAACCGGTCCAAACCGGTCCGGTTCGGTTTTTGACCGGTTTTTGACTTTTTGGTCAACTCGGTTTTTTTCCGGTTTGGTTCGGTGCGGTTTGGTTTGGATTTCCGGTTCGCCGGTTTGAGTGCCCACCCCTAAATATGTCTATCACATTCTTCAATAGTGCTCTGTCAATTTGCTCCCCCTCACGTTCCTTATTAATAAGACCAATTATAGCAACTCTCACATTGGCATTTACCTCCCGATAAACCAGATCCTGGAAGCAGTTAAATCCAACCTCATTTAGCCCGGGAACAGATCTCTCCGCGATGTAGAAGCGATCAAGATAATGAAAGAAGCGCAACAGCCATCTAACCATAACTTTTTGTTTTGCCCAACTTTTGACAAACTCCTGCAACAAAAACTCATCCTGCTTCTCTTTTAGAGAGGGCAACAAAGTTGACGTAATGTATTCCTCAAATGTCTCTTGATATTTTTTGTAAAGCTGCTGAGAATACTCATAAGGGGGGTCTTGAATACACATGGTATAGATAGTTGTGTAAAGCATCATATATTCTTCTGAGCTGAACTTTGGTTCTGGTAATCCTTCTACAATCCTCTTTAGCCTCGCGATCCCCTTCTGCATAGACTCCCATCCCTGATCCCACTCGATAACTTGGCGTTTCGTGGTTGTGGATGATAAAGTTTGATATCCTTCAACTATAAGGAAAACACTTCAGGAAAAAATAGATAAAAATGGAAAGAAAAGAAAAACCAAGATTGAGTAATTTACCTTTAGCATGTGCCATAATTAAACATTCGGTTTGTTGTTCTCTTTTAGGATGCAATGAACTCTGGCCTTGTTTTGCCTCACAATCTTCATGGCCAAGTAAGCTCCAAGTTAATCCGAGACTGAAACTATTGTCACTGAGATAAGGGCTATACATAAAAGGAATAGGAATGGTTTTTACTACACTGCAAGAATCTGGGACAGCTAAAGAAGGGTCCACAGTGTAAACGTGATAGTCAGAGCCACTTAAGCAGGGGACTTCTGTCAAAGGAGGTGAACTCCTAACTGAACAATTGAGATATGAGTACTCTTTCACAGCATGGTAATACTGAAATGGAGTAAGGGAGAGATTGAGGTTAAGATAAACTTCATGGACACAATTCTTCGGGTCAATAAGATCGAGTTTTTTGATATCATAAGAGATGGATTTCACTACCAGATCACCATAGGATGGGAAGTGAATTATGGTTGTTCCGTTCTTGCAGTCAAGCTCATAACCAGTGTGACCGCAGTGTTGACGCTGATGCCCTCTTAATTGGAAAGGAAATCGAATATCGGGTGTCCCATCTGTGCAGTTTCCATGTGAGGCCTCTATGTCAAGAAAGACTGAAGTGAAGAAAAGGATGAAGAAGATAGAGGCAGACATAGCTGGTCAACTAGCAACAATGGGAGGGAAAGAAAGAGAGGTAATATAGAAAAATTAGAAAGAAATAAAAACTAGGACAAACAAGAAGACTCAGTCTCCAAGAGGGAATGAGTCAAAAAGGATATGAAGCTTCTTCTGTCCCACTCAGAAGCAATTCGATGGCTTATTGGTTGATTTTTCAGTTAGGGGACCAAGTGGCCAACCAATGATGAGAGTTAGTTGGGAGTTGGGACTAACCAATCAAAAGGCAAAGAAGAAGATATATAAAGAAGGCTTCAAATATATGCAGGCTTCATAACAGTTAAGGTAGCTCATGGAAAGGTAACATTTTCATAATTCCATATAATTTCTTTCAGTTGAAAATTTACTAAACTGCCTCTAATAGAAAACTGAACAAAAATGCCACTCTCTTTTCAAAATCCTAGAATTACTAAAAGAGCTAAAAAAAAAATTACAGCAAATCTGAAATCCAAAGAAACTACAACTCCTTTGTCTTGCTGTGTTAACTCCAGCACATCCTGGATAATACGAAGACTCCAACCCTTGAATCATACAAGATACTTAAAAATGTTGTGGTTTTCCTTGTCCCTCTCCAAGTAATCTCGGTCAATAAGATTTTCAATACGCTGCTTGAGTGTTTTTATGTCAGGCTTGAATATATGTCCCAACTTTTCAACACACTCCACAAACAATTGTTGAAGATCCAAAACTTTCTGCTTCTTCATAATCCGGGTAATTGCAGCATCGATAGCATATCGCCTGTCCTTCTCGACTTCTTTGATCACCTCCTTCGTTTCATACAAGGGTAGGTGAGGAATCTTGATTCTTTTCATTCTGCCTGTGAACTTAGAGTTGAACTCAAAGCTGTCATTTGGTGATATATTCTTTGTATTAGGCTCCTTCAGGAGGATCTTGTACTTTCCATATGACAATGAATAAAGAGTCTGAACCAAGTCATCATGGTCAAGATTTAGCTGAGTGAATATTTCGGAATAGCTCAATCTATCTGCATCACTGAAAAGCAATAACAGAGCAGCCTGACAGCTTGACACAACTAGTTCAATGGTTTTTGACTCAAAGTTGCTATTAATGTAGCAAGTTCCCAATGAGTTAATCCAATTAAGTTTTCTACATTTCGTTTTTGTTTCGTAGAATCCCTCAAAAGCTTCAACGCAGGTCTTCATCTCTGCAGGAAGGTTAAGATTAAATGGTTTATAACTTGGCCACAAACCAGTTGTGAGAACAGTGACGGTGAAATCCAATCCAGGATTTACATTTGGATTACTGTGAAGATATTCCAAGAAGCTGGTCTTATTGTCCTGAGTCCATGTCATATCTTCGACCATTTTATCAATCCTAGAGGTCAAGAACGTTCCACCCAATTTCTGTTTCAAATTTGTTACGAAACTTTTTTCACGTTCCAAGTTGGAACTCCGATCAAACAGAAGTCGAGGAATAAGTCTTTTCTTGTAGAATTCTATGAAAAGGTCCTTGGAGCTCATATAAGAAACCAGCTTAGCAACCTTCTCAAGTGTGTCTTCGGCGGCCTCATCGCTCAACTTCTCATTCCCATCGTTTTTAAGGAGAGTATCACAGAATGCAGCTAGTAATTCTGCACCTAAACTACCAGCAACAGGTCCATTCCAAAATAGATCAAAAGAGTCTCTCAGAGCCCTGTGAAAGATATAGTTTTTTATCAAGCAATCACTGAAAAAAGCCAGGTACTTAGTGTGAAGCTCGAGTAAATTTCTGACAAGGACATGCTCCTGCATGCCATAAGCTCCATTGAAATCCTGGTTACTTGATGCATCATCTTTAGCCTGTTGGACCAAAGCTTTAACTTCAAGACTAACTTTCTGTTTAAATGCATTAGCAAGAGGTTCAAACAACTCATGTTCCACTTTCTCCACCAGCTTCTTCTCACTGCTTGAATGCAAGTAATGAGAAACTATATTCCTCTCCCTTCTCAAGCATAATTCGGCCTTCACCATGTAATCCATATAACTTTCCTCCGCAATCCAACTCAATGCTTTACGCGAATAGTATTCACCGGAACTTTTTAGCAAGTGTGCTTCAATGTCCTCCTTGTAAGCATCCATTTTCTCTGTTCCAATTTCAACAATTATACCCATCACATTCTTCAACAGCCCTCTGTCAATTCGCTCTCCCTCGCGTTCTCGATCTATAAGACTGAATGCAGCAACTCTCGCTCTAAGATTTAACTCACGGAAGCAGTTAAGTCCAACTTCTTCTAGGTTAGTAAGTGATCTACTGGGGATGAAGTGGCGAGCAAGAAAAAAAAAGCAGTGCGACATCCGCCTAACCCGAACTTTATGTCTTTCCCAACTTTTGACAAACTCCTGCAGCATAAACTCTTCATGCTTCTCTGTGAGAGAGGGCAACCTTTTCAAAGTAATATGTTGCTCGATTGTCTCCTTATATTTGTCATATAGCTGTTGACAATAATCATGAGGAGGTGGTTGAGTGCACATGTTGTAGATAGTAGTGTAAAGCATCATAAAATCTTCTGCGTCGAATGGAGTCTCAGATAATCCCTCTATAACCCTGTTCAGCTTGTTCATCCTCCTCTGGATAAAGTTCCATCCTTCATCCCACTCAATAAATGAATGTCTCATTGTCATGAATGGAAACTTTATTCTCCTATCGAAAACACATGAGAAGTACGCATCAAGTTATATCAAACAGTGGCAAAAATCGACACATAAGAAGTATAAATGTTTTGTTTTGTTTTTTTTCATTATCTATTGTTAGGGACTGAATAAACTTGATAAAATAACAAATGTCTTGATAAAAATGCAACAACAAAACCTAGTCCCAAAACTCAGTATCTAGGACCTCCCAACTTATACTCTACCGTGGACTTAGTTCAACCAAAATTCATCCTAATTCCAAAAACTTAACCGACAAATGCTACGGACTCTTTGTAACATACATGACATCAAATTAACAATTTCACCCCGAGAAAAATTTCATTTGCAAGTTCCACATATAACTTAAAAGTGAAAACAAATTACCAAGCAAGTTTCCTGTTTTCAGTTTTGTACGAACGAAAACTAAAAATTGAAAACTAAATAAATAAGTAAAACTGAAAATTGAAATGGTTATTAAACGGGTCTCTAATTTTCCTAATAAGGTGACTCCAATAACTGCTCGGAATGAGGAGGCACATAACAATATTACACACACACACATATATATATATATATATATATACACACAGTCATACCTCTAGGGTTTTAACACAAATACATGAATTCTCTGTTAAAGGTAAACTTCAATAAAGTGTATCGAGGACGACATATCAATAACATATGGACAACTACAAAGTCGAATCATCGACAGTGCCAATATCGATCTCATATCTACAAAACATCCGCATTTAAATAAGTGCAGTTAATCATATGCTAGAGAAAATTTAATCACATGGTACAACTATTGTCAAAAGAAACAGGAATGGTTTTCCCTACCTAGCAAAAGAAGTCTCCTTGGAGCGGAGAAAGATCAGTCCAGTATTTAGAACAAAATTCGCAAAGGCTTTCGAAACTCACCGGAGACTTTGTGGATGCAATTCTGGGGTTAAGAATCTCAGGTTTCACATCCAATTCACCCACATATATATATATATATATATATCAAGCTCATACCCCAGTCTAACCTTCTTTCTATAGAATACGTTTATATGGTTTTAACAAAGTAAAACACTACCCTAAAATGATTTACCTAACTTGGCCCAACAGACACCATAAAAGCCTTTCTCCATGTCCTATTAGGGCTCGGGAAATTAAGCATAGCAAAATGGTTCGGAAAATCCTATCGTTTGGGGAAAAAAACCAAAAGTTAATTTTCTGATAAAGAAGAATTCTATTTACACCCAAGGCCATTCTCTGGACACCCAGCCACAAAGCTTTTGTTAGAGTTTTTCAACTTTACCCCAACAAGAAATTCTACCAGTATAGAGAAAACACGGCAGCATTTCAGGTGAACATTTGCTTTCAGCTTCGGAAGGTAAGGGGGTTTGATAATTGCCGGATTGAGATAAAGAACTCGGACCCGAAGATTGCGATCTTGAGGTTGGTATCGTATATTTTTGAATCTTCGATTTGTCTTGAGGATTTGCTCTTGATTTCACTAGGGGACATATCAGAGGGAAATTACAAATGAACACTTGCTTTCAATATTTTTACTCATAAAAATTGGCCAATTAAATAAGACAGCATACCAACTGATGGTAAAAAATTTCATCTTTTCTATATGGTTTTGCATGTATAGCTGATGCCTTGTATGATTCTTAATTGTACTGATTAGTTGATAGATAAATGATGCCTTTCATTGCTTAGTACCAACAGATGGCAAGACCCTCGAGGCCGATGATAAGAGCAGTGATTTTTTTAATTTTAATTTTAGTATTGTTCTGATGTGAAAAAATATAGTAGCTAATAGTACTATAGTACAGTTCCCTTTGATTTTCGAACTGGTCTCAGTTCCTTGAATTACACTAGGCAGCCCTGCTCCACTTCATGCCAAATTTTTAGGTCTAATTTGTGCACTTTGGTTTCCTACAGATTGTGAATGAATGGTAGATGCATGAGCCACAATATTCAAGTTAACATTGTGATCAAATTCTTATTGCTGCAGCAGGACCAGCATGTGAATGGACAGAAAGAAGCTGACATCAAATTCTTCTTGGAAGCACACTTTGGTATGATAAATATATGATATTTGTTCTGCATGATCTCTCTCTCTCTCTCTCTCTCTCTCTCTCTCTCTCTCTGGTGTAAACATTTGATTTATAAAATTTCCTTCATTTGTTTTTTGTTTTCTACAGGTAAAACCATGTTTTGCCTTGTAGGCCTGCTGGGATCATGCTAGACATCAAGAAATCATTGTACAAAAAATTATCCAAGTGGTTACAAGATAAATCTTCTATGGGATTGGTGCGTACAGCTTTTCATTTTCCTCACCTTGAAAGAGAACCCTTTTAGTGCTTTAACCTTGTCATTTTGGGAGCTCGTATCTGAATGGATATCCTCTAGTTTTCTTGATTTTGCAAGCCACTGAGTTCTAAACTTTTAAGTGGTCTTTGTAGTAAGTGCACCAAGTGATAGTAATGAATAGGATGCTGAATTGAGCTGTGAGTCTTACTCCTTAGCAAGCATGGTTTCAGCTGAATGTCTTTCAATTTTGTTCTGCCTCTAGTTTTCAATTCTGCTGATAAAAAAAGAAGGCATGATTTTCTTCAGGTTAGTTTAGTGATCTATAACTGGAGAATAGTGGTTCATGGGCACCTTTTTTGTGAATTTATGCGCAGACGGCAAGTTGTATTTTGGTAGCAGTACTGAGTTATGACTTGTGAGTCTTGTTGATATCTCTGCTTAGCTAGAAATCTCTGGTATAGTCTGAAAAGGGGTGATGACGAATCTAATGGCATTTCACTGATTTTATTTTTATTTTTTTATTTAGCCTTGATAGAAGAAAAAATGAGTTTGAAGAGATTTTGATATCAAACAAAAATCTATATAGCATAATTTTCTTCTTTCTTTGTGTGCATGTGGTGAACATGAGAAATGATTAAGCACCATGCAGCCTACTTGTCTAGATTTTGTGTTTCTTTTTACCTGTTTAGTGAAGTTATACATTATATATAACTTTGCCAGTAAAGATGTGACATATCTCAATCATGTTTTCGAGATGAGTTGTGCAATAGTGTTGGTTGAAATTGAGATGTAATTTATTCGTTGAAATTTGAAAGTAGATTGTTTTCGGATGGTGAGCACTTTAAATTTTAATTTGCTGCAATTTTATCTTGACAATTTCTATTTCTCTCTCTCTTTTTCTTTTTATATTGCATGAAGGAAAGAAAAGCCGCATCCAACTCAATTACTTGTCAAGAACAAATTTGAGGTTAATAGTTACACAATGTGTTTTAGCTGCTTTGTGCAGGCACTGATGTGCAAGTCATACACTGGCATTGGAGACCATTTTGTGCATAATGTAATGAGTGTAGCCAAGGAGTTGTTTGAGCTGCCTTATGAAGTCAAAAGCAAAGCTTCTATTATGAAATTGAGTCCAAAACTTGGGGAACATCATAATATTGTGGGAGGAGTCATTTGGTGGGTTTTGAGTGAAATCAAATCTCTAGAACTATACACTACGCCAACCACTCAATTTCATAACGAACTTCGTATGAACCTGAAATGTCCAATTTCGTGGACCAATCGATATCGGATTGAGTTAAAAGCTAGGGAAACATCATAATATGGTGGGAGGAGTGATTTGGTGGGTTTTGAGTGAAATTCAATCGCTAGAACGATGCAGTACACCAACCACTCCATTTCATAACGAACTTCATACGAACCTGAATTGTCGAATTTCATGGACCAATCGATGTCGGAATGAGTCCAAAACTTGGGGAACATTATAATACGGTGGGAGGAGCTGTTGGTGAGTTTTGAGTCGAATTTGATGGCTAAAACTATGCAATACACCAACCACTCCATTTCATAACGAACTTCGTACGAACATGAATTGTCCAATTTCATGCACCAATCAATATCGGATTGAGTCCAAAACTTGGGGAGCATCATAATGTTGTGGGAGGAGTCGTTTGGTGAGTTTTGAGTGAAATTCAATTGCCAAAACTATGCAATACACCAACCACTCCATTTCAAAACGAACTTCGTACGAACCTGAATTGTCCGATTTCATGGACCAATCGATATCGAATAGAGTCCAAAACTTGGGGAACGTCATAATATAGTGCGAGGAGTCATTTGGTGGGGTTTGAGTGAAATCTAATCTTTAGAACCAGACAATACACCAACCATTCCATTTCTGAACGAATTTCGTATGAACATGAATTGTCCAGTTTCATGGACCAATCGATATCGAATTGAGTCCAAAACTTAGAGAACATCATAAAATAGAGGGAGTAGTCATTTGGTGGGGTTTGAGTGAAATCCAATCTCTAGAACTATACAATACACCAACCACTCCATTAGATAACCAACTTCGTACTGTTGTGTTCCTTCCAAGTGCCAATATATGGTTAGTATAGTGGTACAAGTAAGGGTGTCGAACCACAGGGACCGATTGGACCTCTATAAATTACTAGTTTTGGAAGAACCCTGACTAAAAATGAAAGTGACAATTTGAAAGTAGTTTTTGTGTTGTAAATGAAAAATAACTTAAAATGCAAGAGGAATGTAGTAGTGAATGATATATTGATGTAGAAAGAATAGGGAAGAGACTAGGGATTTTGAATTCATCATTGCAAAACTAATTCCATGTTTATAAAATTAAACCGTACTCAACTACCAACCTGTTTTCAGAGTTCGTTTTACATATATATGATCAGCCATATGATGTGTGGTTTTGATCAAATTCTCCTAATCTGCAACCTAGTTGGGATGTTCAACTTTGGTTCCAAGTTAAGAGTCATTAGCATGCAAGAAAACTTAAAGAACCAAAAAAAATACACAGCATGATGTTTGCATAGCATTCTCTTCATTCATTCACATGTCTACCAAGATTAAGCATGATGTTTACTATACCCTTGTCTAGATAATCTGTAGGTGACTCTAATGGTGATCAAACATTAAAATTGACAAACAAATTGAACAATAGATTCACTGAATGAAACAAGAAACAGATTGATGAACTGAATACTTTAACTTAGAAACATGGATCAATGTTGCAAGGCTACATCGAAATCCCTAGCTATAAATTTCGTTACACATCATGTTCAAAGAGATTAAAACAAAAATAAACAACATGAGTGAAAATAAATTCATGAGAGGAAACCCTTGAACCAATTCTGATGTTGAACTTCTCCAAGAACCACCTCTTGCTCTAAGTCTTGATGGTGGAAATATATGGACGACTAGGGTTTTTAGTGTGCATGAGAGGAGAGAATAACCAAGACGTCAGTTCTAGGGTTATGAAATTCGTCCAAAATAAAAGTGGCTAAACGGCAAGTTTTTATGGGGTAAAAGAGGCTGCAAGATATTCCAAAGAGATCCTAACAAATCAGCCTTTATTTGGCACCCCCAAATCAGGCTAGAAATCCCCATTGCTTTCCCATTCTGCTCTTAGTCTTCAACCAAGCCAGGTTCGCCTTGGATTCTTTAGTTGGACTTCAAAACAGGTCACGAAACTTGTTTCCATGTTTGAATAAGGGTCAGCTCCAAAAATGGCATGTTTTCATTTCTTTTGCCTTCAACTTGATCCTAAAGTAGATGCAACTGCATACTAACACAAAATAGGGTAAAATGCAACAACTTTAACTCAAAAATATCACAAATATACTGGAAATTGATGGTATAAATGTATAAATATATGAGTTATCAAATACCCCCAAACCTGATTTTTGCTGGTCCTCGAGCAAAACTGAAACTAAAATCTAACTAGACCACTTTCGTTGGTTAAACGATTGCACTGAGCATGGGCAACAAGCCTTTAAACCCCTAGGTGTCCCTAGTAGAAGGAGTTGTGTCTCCTAAGGGTTTACAGTTATGACTCCCACAAACATCTGCATACTTGCAAGCAAATTGGTTAAAGCATACTTATAGCAAACTAAAAAGAACCAATGAAAGCTTAGTCATACATTCGAACCACTAGTCTGCCACTTCAAAGAATCATATCATAAGTATAGTGTAAAAATAATAATTACTCCATGTCCCATGACTTCAAAGACACCATACTCAAATGCCAAAGTTAGAAATCACCTCAACTCTAGTCCTCACAGATATCACTCAAATTTTCACTCAGATCCTAAGGTGTGGTCTCTCCTCAACCATATGTGAGTGAAGTTATGTAAAAGGGAATAAAAATCCTCACATATGAAATATGAAATAAAAGCACAATTTCTAGACAGATCTCATGAAAGGAATTAAACACTAAGAATATGGATAGCACACATACTTAGCAGCACCCATGAATACATCCCCAAAGATCAGCTAGGTCTTTCACAAGGTGTGTAATGTAAGCCTTAGGTCAGGGGCTATGAAAGAAAGGATAGGAAATACTAAAGCTTGGGACACACCAAAGTGTCTTCCTTGTGAAAGCAGCAAGCTCTCCTATTGAATTGTTCTTTGTTGTTTGTTCGTGGCATCCAGGACCCGTGCGATAACGGAAGGATTTAGAAATTACATCCTCTTTGATTCTTTTTCTTTTCTTTTCTTTTTCTAAAACTTTGTTTCTTTTTTTTCTTTCTTTTTTCTACAATTCCAGCACACATACCTCGGTACATACCACTTTCTTGATGTAGAGCTCGAATTATCTTTGTCTTCATCACTTTGGTATTCCCCAAACTATAGGGTATAGCTGTAATGGGCTAAATATCTCATATTGAGATAAAAGGATATGGGGAAACAAATGTGAGAAAAGAAAATGGCTAAAAAGGATTGGCTTCAAAATGGGGTAATGGCACACACATAAAGGTAAGAAATTAGGCCTTTTGGTGGTTAAGACATGCATAGCCTAACATCATCTCAATGAGTTCATTCATGAGTGTTACCAAACACATGGTATCTGCGAAAGCGAAAAAAATTTAGCATTCAATCAAACAAAAATAATGAGATCATTTGAAATAAAATTGAAGCAAAAAGATAGGAGTACAAACACTTTAAACCCTCTCAAAGAAGTAAATAGGCTCAAAATCACTCACTAGGGTAGTCTCAACAATTCTTCTTCCATAATTTGAGCATGATACTTTCACCACCATGATTCCAAGAGTAACAGGTTTGAAAAAAAATGAAAACAATATGATACGAACTTTTTCATGACAACACAGTAGTCCTCATTGTAAACCATAGCCCTCATATACATTCACATTAGTAAGCAAAAGCAAACTTTAACCAGAACTAAAAACAAACGAAAATCCCACACCCCCAAACCTAAACTAAGCATTGTCCTCGATGCTTAAAAAAAAAAAATTGAATGGAATGGATGCAATGCAAATTGGCACAGTGTGTATGGAATGAAATAAAATAAAAACTAAAAACTAACACAAATAAAAGGAAATAACACAAACACAGCTTGGCTGCCTCCTAGTAAGCGCTTTATTTAATGTCTAGGCAAGACATGGTAGTGTGCCTAAGTTGCCATAAACTCGAGAGAATCTATAACTACATAAACCTGCTCCTGTGAAACATTTTCCAAATAAGGCTTCAAACGCTGTCCATTGACCTTAAAACGGGTGCCATTCTTGATGTTTTCTATCTCCATAGCTCCATGGGGAAATACTTGAAGCACTTTGAATGGTCCAACCCATCTAGACTTCAATTTACCTGGAAACAGTCGCAAACGTGAGTCATACAAAAGTACTTTCATACCTGGTTGAAACTCCTTCCTAAGAATTGATTTGTCATGGTAGAGCTTGGTTCGTTCTTTGTAGATCCTTGCATTCTCATATGATTCATTTATGAGCTCTTCCAACTCATTGAGTTGGAGCTTCCTCACTGTACCAGCTTCTTTGAGATCAAAATTGAACTTCTTTATGGCCCAATATGCACGGTGCTCGAGCTCCATTGGCAGATGACATGCCTTTCCAAACACCAGTCGATAAGGGCTCATTCCAATTTGGGTCTTGTACACTGTTTGATACGCCCAAAGTGCATCATTCAACCTTAGTGACCAATCCTTCCTTCTAGGGCTGACGGTTTTCATCAAGATGTTCTTTATTTCTCTATTGCTGATTTCCACTTGTCCAGAAGTTTGAGGATGGTATGGAGTTGCCACTTTATGTGTGATGTTGTACTTCTTCATCAATGCCTCGAAAGGTTTGTTGCAGAAGTGACTGCCGCCATCGCTAATGATAGCTCTCGGAGTTCCAAACCCAGTGAAAATCATATCTTTGAGAAAATTCAAGACAACTTTGTGATCATTAGTTCGTGTAGCTGTTGCCTCAACCCATTTTGACACAGAATCTACTACCACTAGTATGTATATGTATCCAAAAGAAGATGGGAATGGTCCCATGAAGTCAATTCCCCACACATCAAACAGCTCAACCACTAAAATGTTGTTTAATGGCATTTCGTTGCTGCGATTGATGCTCCCCATTTTCTGACACCTATCAAACTTAGAGAAAAAATCAAAAGCATCTTTAAACAATGTAGGCCAAAAGATACCAGATTGTAAAACCTCTAAAGCTGTCTTTTTGGCACTGAAATGACTTCCGCATGCCAATGCATGACTGAATGTTAGTATGCTTTGCTGCTCACTCTCTGGTACACATCTTCGAATGATTTGGTCAGGGCAATACCCTTGAACCAATTTTGATGTTGAACTTCTTCAAGAACCACCTCTTGCGCTGAGTCCTGATGGTGGAAATATATGGACGGCTAGGGTTTTAGTGTGCATGAAAGGAGAGAATAACCAAGAAGTCAGTCCTAGGGTTGTGAAATTCGTCCAAAATAAATAGGGGTTTTAAAAGTGGCTAAAAGGCAAGTTTTTATGGGGTAAAAGAGGCTGCAAGATATTCCAGAGAGATCCTAACAAATCAGCTTTTATTTTGCATGTTTTCGCCTTATTTGGCACCCCCAAATCAGGCTAGAAATCCCCATTGCTTTCCCATTCTGCTCTTAGTCTTCAACCAAGCCAGGTTCGCCTTGGATTCTTTATTTGGACTTCAAAACAGGTCACGAAACTTGTTTCCATGTTTGAATAAGGGTCAGCTCCAAAAATGGCATGTTTTCATTTCTTTTGCCTTCAACTTGATCCTAAAGTAGATGCAACTGCATACTAACACAAAATAGGATAAAATGTAACAAGTTTAACTCAAAAACATCACAAATAAACTAGAAATGGATGATATATATGTATAAATATATGAGTTATCAAATACCCCTAAACCTGATTTTTGCTAGTCCTCGAGCAAAACTGAAACTAAAATCTAACTAGACCACTTTCGCTGGTTAAACGATTGCACTGAGCATGGGCAACAAGCCTTTAAACCCCTAGGTGTCCCTAGTAGGAGGAGTTGTGTCTCCTGAGGGTTTACAGTGATAACTCCCACAAACATCTGTATACTTGCAAGCAAATTGGTTAAAGCATACTTATAGCAAACTAATAAGAACCAATGAAAGCTTAGTCATACATTCGTACCACTAGTTTGCCACTTCAAAGAATCATATCATAAGTATAGTGTAAAAATAATAATTACTCCATGTCCCATGACTTCAAAGACACCATACTCAAATGCCAAAGTTAGAAATCACCTCAACTCTAGTCCTCACAGATATCACTCCAATTTTCACTCAGATCCTAAGGGTGGTCTCTCCTCAACCATATGTGAGTGAAGTTATGTAAAAGGGAATAAAAATCCTCACATATGAAATATGAAATAAAAGCACAATTTCTGGACAGATCTCATGAAAGGAATTAAACACTAAGAATATGGATAGCACACATACTTAGCAGCACCCATGAATACATCCCCAAAGATCAGCTAGGTCTTTCATAAGGTGTGTAATGTAAGGCTTAGGTCAGGGGCTATGAAAGAAAGGATAGGAAATACTAAAGCTTGGGACATACTTGTCTTCCTTGTGAAAGCACAAGCTTTCCTCTTGAATTGTTCTTTGTTGTTTGCTCGTGGCATCCAGGACCCGTGCGATAATGGAGGGATTTAGAAATTACATCCTCTTTGACTCTTTTTCTTTTCTTTTCTTTTTCTAAAACTTTGTTTCTTTTTTCTTTCCTTTTTCTACAATTCCAGCACACATACCTCGGTACATACCACTTTCTTGATGTAGAGCTCGAATTATCTTTGTCTTCATCACTTTGGTATTCCCCAAACTATAGGGTAGCTGTAATGGGCTAAATATCTCATATTGAGATAAAAAGGATTTGGGGAAACAAATGTGAGAAAAGAAAATGGCTAAAAAGGATTGGCTTCAAAATGGGGTAATGGCACACACATAAAGGTAAGAAATTAGGCCTTTTGGTGGTTAAGACATGCATAGCCTAACGTCATCTCAATGAGTTCATTCATGAGTATTAACAAACACACGGTATCTGCGAAAGCGAAAAATTCTTAGCATTCAATCAAACAAAAATAATGAGATCATTTGAAATAAAATTGAAGCAAAAAGATAGGAGTACAAACACTCTAAACCCTCTCAAAGAAGTAAATAGGCTCAAAATCACTCACTAGGGTAGTCTCAACAATTCTTCTTCCATAATTTGAGCATGATACTTTCACCACCATGATTCCAAGAGTAACAGGTTTGAAAAAAAATGAAAACACTATGATACGAACTTTTTCATGACAACACAGTAGTCCTCATTGTAAACTATAGCCCTCATATACATTCACATTAGTAAGCAAAAGCAAACTTTAACCAGAACTAAAAACAAACGAAAGTCCCACACCCACAAAGCTAAACTAAGCATTGTCCTCAATGCTTTAAAAAAAAAAAAAAAAAAGAATGGAATGGATGCAATGCAAATTGGCACAGTGTGTATGGAATGAAATAAAATAAAAACTAAAAACTAACACAAATAAAAGGAAAGAACACAAACCCAGCTAGGTTGCCTCCTAGCAAGCGCTTTATTTAATGTCTAGGCAAGACATGGTAGTTTGTCTAAGTTGTCATAACTCGAGAGAATCTATAACTACATAAACTTGCTCCTGTGAAACATTCTCCAAATAAGGCTTCAAACGCTGTCCATTGACCTTAAAACGGGTGCCATTCTTGATGTTTTCTATCTCCAAAGCTCCATGGGGAAATACTTGAAGCACTTTGAATGGTCCAATCCATCTAGATTTCAATTTACCTGAAAACAGTTGCAAACGTGAGTCATACAAAAGTACTTTCATACCTGGTTGAAACTCCTTCCTAAGAATTGATTTGTCATGGTAGAGCTTGGTTCGTTCTTTGTAGATCCTTGCATTCTCATATGATTCATTTGAGCTCTTCCAACTCATTGAGTTGGAGCTTCCTCACTGTACCAGCTTCTTTGAAATCAAAATTGAACTTCTTTATGGCCCAATATGCACGGTGCTCGAGCTCCATTGGCAGATGACATGCCTTTCCAAACACCAGTCGATAAGGGCTCATTCCAATTGGGGTCTTGTACGCTGTTCGATACGCCCAAAGTGCATCATTCAACCTTAGTGACCAATCCTTCCTTCTAGGGCTGACGATTTTCATCAAGATGTTCTTTATTTCTCTATTGCTGATTTCCACTTGTCCAGAAGTTTGAGGATGGTATGGAGTTGCCACTTTATGTGTGATGTTGTACTTCTTCATCAATGCCTCGAAAGGTTTTTGCAGAAGTGACTGCCACCATCGCTAATGATAGCTCTCGGAGTTCCAAACCTAGTGAAAATCATATCTTTGAGAAAATTCAAAACAACTTTGTGATCATTAGTTCATGTAGTTGTTGCCTCAACCCATTTTGATACATAATCTACTGCCACTAGTATGTATATGTATCCAAAAGAAGATGGGAATGGTCCCATGAAGTCAATTCCCCACACATCAAACAACTCAACCACTAAAATGTTGTTTAATGGCATTTCGTTCCTGCGACTGATGCTCCCCATTTTCTGACACCTATCACACTTAGAGCAAAAGTCAAAAGCATCTTTAAACAATGTAGGCCAAAAGAAATCAGATTGTAAAACCTTTAAAGCTGTCTTTTTGGCACTGAAATGACCTCCGCATGCCAATGCATGACTGAATGTTAGTATGCTTTGCTGCTCACTCTCTGGAACACATGTTCAAATGATTTGGCCAGGGCAATACTTGAACAAACCGGGCTCATCCCACATGTAGTGTTTCACCATTGAAAATAACTTCTTTCTCTCCTGAAAAGTCAAATCATCTCTAATTACACCCGAAGCAAGATAATTGACAAAATCAGCATACCATGGCTCTTTATCTTGAATGACAAAGAGTTGTTCATCCGGGAATGATTCGTTGAGAGGCAAAATTTGTCCATCTCCATGGTTTTCATCAACAAGGCGCGACAAGTGATCAACAACAACACTTTCACTCCCTTTCTTGTCTCGAATTTTTAGGTCAAACTCTTGTAACAAGAGTATCCATCTGATCAAACGCGGTTTAGCATCTTTCTTGGTCAACAAAAACCTAAGAGCTGTATGATCAGAGTAAACAATAACTTTAGAGCCAACAAGATATGAACGAAATTTCTCTAAAGCAAAAACAACAACAAGCAACTCCTTCTCAGTTGTAGAGTAATTGAGTTGAGCATCGTTTAACGTCCGACTTGCATAGTAGATTACGTGTGGCAACTTATTTACTCTTTGACCTAAAACAGCACCAATAGCATAGTCAGAGGTATCACACATTAGCTCAAAAGGCAAAGACCAATCTGGTGCCATAATGATAGGAGCAGAGGTTAGTTTACGTTTCAAGGTATTAAATGCATTCATACAATCTTTATCAAAGTGAAATACAACATCTTTGGCCAAAAGATTGCACAATGGATGAGTGATCTTGGAAAAATCCTTAATGAAACGACGATAAAAATCAGCATGTCCTAGAAAGCTTCTCACTCCCTTCACTGAAGCAGGAGCTGCCATATTTGAGATGATGTCAATTTTTGCTTTGTCAACTTCAATACCCTTGTTGGATATTACATGCCCTGACACAACACCTTTTTTCACCATAAATTGACACTTTTCCCAATTGAGAATCAAATTTATTTCCTGACATCTTTGAAGCACTAGAGAGAGATGGTTAAGACAATTATCAAAAGAAGAACCAAAAACTGAAAAATCGTCCATGAATACCTCAATAAATCTCTTAATCATATTTGAAAAGATTGCCAGCATACATCTTTGGAATGTTGCTGGGGCATTGCAAAGGCCAAAAGGCATCCTCCTATATGCAAAAGTGCCAAAAGGACAGGTGGATGTAGTCTTTTCTTGATCTTCCAGAGCAATCACAATTTGATTATAACCTGAATATCCATCAAGAAAAAAATAATATGCGTGACTAGCTAATCGCTCAAGCATTTGATCAATAAAAGGCACAGGAAATTAATCTTTTCTAGTGTCCGAATTCAACTTCCTATAATCGGTGCAAACACGCCAACTAGTTGCAGGTCTCGTTTGAACAAGCTCTTTATGCTCATTTTTTACCACTGTGATTCCAATCCTTTTAGGCACTACGTGAACAGCGCTGACCCATTTGCTATCAGAAATCGGGTATATGATACCACATCTAGCAACTTCAGCACTTCAGCTCTCACTACTTCCTTCATGCGTGGATTGAGCCTTCTTTGTGGTTCACGAGTTGGTTGTGCTCCCTCCTCCAATAAAATTCAATGCATACACATGGTAGGGCTTATTCCCTTGATATCTGCAATAGACTAACCAATGGCTGATTTGCACTCTTTTAGCACCCTAATTAGCTTATCTTCTTCCAAAGGGGTGAGGTCAGATGCTATTATAACTGGGAGAGTTTCAAACTCAGCTAGGTAAGCATATTTTAGATGTGATGGAAGTGGTTTAAGGTCAAGTTTTAGAGGTTTAACAATAGAAGGGATCAGATGTGTGGCAGATGGTTCTAATGGCTCTATAAGAGGCGAAAAAGTGAAGGGATATTGTTTTAATGCTTCCAAGGCAGCCACCATCTCCATGAGCACTTCTTCATCAACGTCATTTTGAGATTGACTCAAAACATATTGTAATGGATCATTGGATTGTGCCAGCAAAAACTTAGAGAAAACAAGTGAATCAAGCACATCAATCGAACAACAATCAATTGAACTAGAAGGGTGAGAAAGAGATTCAAACACTTTGAATTGTACAGTTTCTCCTAGCACAGTTATGGTGAGGAGACCATTTTGTACATCTATGATCGCCTTTGCCGTGGCCATAAAGGGTCTCCCAAGCAAAATAGGTATCGAAAAGGGTCTCCCAATTTCTTGGATCAATCAATATCGAATTTGACCCCAAAACTCGGGGAACATCATAATATGGTGGGAAGAGTCATTTGGTGAGTTTTGAGCAAAATCCAATTACTAAAACTTTGCAATACACCAACCACTCCATTTCAGAATGAACTTCGTACGATCATGAATTGTCCGATTTGGTGGACCAATTGATATCGGATTGAGTCCAAAACGTGGGGCACATCATATTATTATGGGAGGAGTCATTTGGTGGGTTTTGAGTGAAATCCAGTCCCTAGAACTATACAATACACCAACCACTCCATTTCATAACAAACTTCGTATGAACCTGAATTGTCCAATTTCATGGACCAATTGATATCAGATTGATTCCAAAACTTGGGGAACGTCATAATATAGTGGGAGGAGCCATTTGGTGTGTTTTGAGTGAAATCCAATCTCTAGAACGATGCAATACACCAACTGTTTGTGCAAATAATGTCGCGGGAGAATATTCGCTTCTAGATCCTTCAACCTTCGATCTTCCTTCTCTCTCTTCCTCGATTCCTATAAAAAAGATTAGAGTAAATAGACCACACCCGGGGGTGTTGGCCAAAGGCCCTCAGATACCTAAGTTAGTTCGAGTGTTTGTAGGAAAACAATAGCCAAGCAAAGGGTACGGGATGTGTTTATAATATAAATCGGACGGCCGGAGCCTTATGTGAAAGAGAGGGAGAAAAGAGGTGGCTAGGGTTTGAGAGGAATTTTCTGTTGAGATTTTAGTAGTAGTTCTGACGTACCTCAACCCTTGTGTGTGGCTATCCTTTTATAGTGGTCTTGGAGGCTAGGGTTTCAGAGGAATAATTCCGTAGATGGAAGGGAATTATTCCTCCCCTATTTGGAATTGATTTGATTAATTAGGGATTTGATTTAGTAGTAGGTATCAAATCAAATCCTTTTTTAATTAGGTAACTCCTCATTTAATTGGGAATTGTGGTAAGAATCAAATCAATTCTCAACCTAATTAGGTAACGTTCAATTTAATTGGGTAATTCCCAATTAAATTGAGTAACTCCCTATTAGGTTGATTAATTCCCAATTAGGTCAAATAATCCCCAAATGGAAGGAATTATTTGATCTAGGGTCTAATTTAATTCGGTTTCCACAAATGCCCCCAGCTTCTGCATGGCGCGTGGTGGCATGTAGGAGATGTAAACTATCCGTTGGGCTGTCCAACTGTAACTGGGCTTCCTTCGTGGACCTGGGCTCCCGACTAGAGGAGGTGTTTGACTTGTGAACTGCTTGAGTAACCAGCCTGTGTTTTGATTGCACATCCCCCTTTAGAGATTTGTGAGTACTAGGGTTCCCCTTGAAGGACTCCGGGCATGCACTGCATATCCCGTAGGATGGTTCCCCTTATGAAGTTGGCGAGTATCAGGGTCCCCCTAGAGGGACTTTGGGTGTGTTCTGCACATCCCGTAGATGCCTTGGTCGTCGCCCTGCGTCTCCCGTAAAATGCTGCTTATGGGCAACTACATGACTATCCTGCCTCTCTTAGGAAACGGATAGGAACCTGGATATTTCCCGCAGGAAGCATGGAGGCCTCCTTTTAAGAAATTCCTGGCGCACCCTGCGTCTCCCTTAGGATGCTTTTTTAGCGGGCTACGTCTCCAAACGGACGCTTCTAGTCGTCGCCCTGTGTCTCCCTTAAGACGCTCCTTATGGGTAACTGTGTGACTATCCTCCCTCCCTTAGGAAACGGATAAGAACCTGGATATTTCTCGCAAGAAGCATGGAGACCCATTTTAAGAAACTCCTGGCGCACCCTGCGTCTCCCTTAGGACGCTTTTTTAGCTGGCTGCATCTCCAAACGGACGCTTTTAGTCATCGCCCTGCGTCTCCCTTAGGACACTCCTTATGGGCAACTGTGTGACTATCTTGCCTCCCTTAGGAAACGAATAGGAACCTGGATATTTCCCTTAGGAAATTCCTGGCGCACCCTACGTCTCCCGAAGGAAGCTTTTTTAGTGGGCTGCATCACCAAACGGACGCTTTTAGTTGTCGCCCTGCGTCTCCCTTAGGACGCTCTTTATGGGCAACTGTGTGTCTATCTTGCCTCTCTTAGGAAACGGATAGGAACCTGGATATCTCCCTTACGAAATTCCTGGCGCACCATGTGTCTCCCTTAGGACGCTTCTGGTTGTTGCCCTGCGTCTCCCGAGGGACGCTGCTTATGGGCAACTGTTGAGGGCCCTCCCAATTAGGATTCATCTTTTTTGACCTTTGCCTTTGTGCATTGATGAAAGCCTTCCTTAGCACGAGGTCGCCTAGTTGAAATTGTCTGACCTTGGCTCTTTTGTCGTAATAAGACTTCGACTGCTGCTGATAGGAGGCGAATCGGATAATGGTCTTCTCACTACTTATGGTCGGAGTTTTGATCAACACTGCCCACCTCAATACTTATGGAGAGGACAATGATGTGAGGTGGTATGATCGCTTCTGTTCCATATGCAAGGGAGAATAGGGTTTCACCAGTCGATCTTCGTTTGGTGGTGTGATAAGCCCATAGTACTCCGGGGAGTTCATCCACCCATTTCCCTTTGGCGCCTTCCAGCCTTTTCTTCAAGCAGTCCAATATGACTTTGTTGGATGCCTCGGCTTGTCCATTTCCTTGTGGATACCTCGGGGTGGACAATGTTGCTTGATCTTGTATTTTGCCAAAAAGGCGATGATCTGCTTACAAATGAACTGTGAGCCATTATCGATAACCAGCGACTGTGGGCAGCCAAACTGGCATATGATGTTTCTCCAAATGAATCGCTCCACATCGGCTTCTTTAGTAGAGGATAGAGCTTCGGCCTCGATCCATATAGTAAAGTAGTCGGTGCTGACGATCATCATTTCTTTCTTGGTAGGCGCTGGTGGCAAGGGACCCACTAGGTCGATGGCCCATTGGCAGGCAGATTAGGGATCAACTTGTATCGCTGACAGCGATCACATTTCTTGACATATTCAGCAGAGTCGTGAAGCATGGTAGGCCAGAAGTAGCCTATGTTTAGAGCTTTCTGGGTGAGCGACCTGCCCCCAGACTGGTTGCTACACTCGCTGTCGTGAATTTTGCAGAGAACCTCAAGTGTTTGAGGGTACTTTATGCAGGTGAGATGAGGGCCGGAGTATGATCTGCGGATGAGCTTGTTGCCGTGCACGTAGTATCTCACGGCCTTCTGCTGGACCTTTCTAGCTTCGGACTTGTCAGTTGGCAGGTTTCCATTCATCAAATAGTCGATGATGGGGTCTTGCCAGCTGGGGTCCTCATCAATCTGCATGGTATCAATCGGCTCTATTTCTTCAATGCTTGGTCGGTCAAGGTGTTCGACCAGGATGGAGCGTCTGAACTGGGTATCCAGCGCTAACCCTAGGCTTGCCAGTGCGTCTGCATGCGCGTTTTCTGCCCGGGGCACTTGTTGGATGGTGAAGGTGGGAAATGCCTTCAATAGCTCTTGGACTTTGTCAAGGTACATGATCATCCTTGGGTTAGCTAGGTTCTTTAGAGGTCTCGTCTGCTTTTGAACTTTCCTTCTTTTGGTTGACCAACTTCTCTTTTTCAGCTGATGGGGTGAATTCTGTGACAAAGTCTGCTAAAGCCTGGGCTTTTATTGCAGTTTTTGGCCAGTAGAGGAGGTCATATTGGCTTAGCTCTATAGCCCACTTCATGAGTTGGTGAGAGGCATCAAGGCTGTGGAGGATTGATCTCAAAGGAAAGTCGGTCATGACGATGACTCGATGAGCTTGGTAGTAGGGTCGTAGCTTTCTCGCATAAACTACAAGAGCCAAAATAAGTTTCTCCAATTTTGGGTAGCGAGTCTCTGCATCGAGGAGAGCTTTTGAAGTGTAAAATACCAGATGTTGGGCCCCCAGCTCTTCTCGGATGAGAGCTGAGTTGGACACTGCCAGATACACGAACAAGTCCTCGCCAGAGCAGGGGAGGTACGGTGAGGTGAGGTAAGTCTTTAGATTCTGGAAAGCTACTTCGTACTCCTCATCCTATTTGTCTCTTTGTCCTTTCTTAAAAGCTTTGAAAATGGTCTGCACTTATCGGTTGATCTCGAGAGGAATCGGTTGAGGGCTGCTGCTCTGCCTGTCAGACTTTGTATCTCTTTCATCGTGGAGGGTGACTTCATCTCAAGAATGGCTTTGATTTGACGTGGGTGTGCCTCGATACCTCGTTACTTGACTAGGTATCCTAAGAATCGGCTGGAGGATACACCAAACGTGCATTTACTTGGATTCAACTTCATGCGATACTGGCAGAGCAAGCTGAATAACTCGACAAGATTTCCGATGTGATCTGCACGTTTTGGGTCTTTGACCAGCATGTCATCCACGTAGACCTCCATAGTTTTGTCGATCTGCTCCTTGAAGATTTTATTCACGAGCCTTTGATAGGTTGTTCCGGCGTTCTTCAGCCCAAAGGGCATGACCTTGTAGCAGTAGGTCCCTCTCTCGATAATGAAAGAAGTTTTCGCCTTACCATCCTCACGCATCAGGATTTGGTTATAGCCGGAGTAGGCGTCCATGAAGCTAAGCAGTTGATTGCCAGAAGTGGAATCCACGAGTTGGTCGATTCTCGGCAATGGGAAGTTGTCTTTAGGGCATGCCTTGTTGAGGTCTGTGTAATCGATGCAAACTCTCCATTTGCCATTTTCTTGTTTTGCCACCAGAACAACGTTGGCAAGACATTCTGAGTAGATGACCTCTTGGATGAAGCCAGAAGCTAGGAGTTTGTCATTCTCGGCTTCGATGATAGCGACTCGCTCGGGTGCGAAGTTGCGTCTCTTCTGCACCACTGGCTTGCATGCGGGGTTGACGTGGAGTCGGTGACAGATGATGTTCGGGTCGATGCCAGGCATGTCTGATGGCGACCATGCGAACATGTCTTTGTTGCTCTGGAGGAATGTGGTAAGCTCCACCTTCTCTTCTGGGCTTAAGCACTAGCCGATTCGTGCTTTCCTGCCTGGCTGGTCAGGATCCAACGGCATTAACTCGACGTCCTACTCAGGTTTCCATCCTTCTCAAGGAAAGACCTCTGGACAAATTTCCTCGGCTTGGTCCTGACGCTTTGATTGCTATAAGATAGCAAGATTCGGTTGCTCAACCTCCTCCAGATCTGCCTGGCTCACAGGGAGGAACTGCACTTGTTTGCCTTTTTTCAACCCTTGGGCAGAGCATTTCCTCGCCATTGCTTGATCGCTGTTGATTTGGCCGACACCGCCCCCAGGAATTGGGTATCGAATTTTTTGATGTGTGGCGGAGGTGATGGCATTGATCTTGCCAATCCATGGTTTGCCCAGGATGCCGTTGTAGGGTGAGACCTCATTAATGACCATGAATGTTTGTGAGCTAATTACAGGCGGGGAGTAGACGTCGAGGTCTATCGTGCCCACATTAACCGTTGTTGCACCATTAAAGCCAGTCAACGATCTAGCTAAGTTGTTGATCTTTGTCTCCAAGCCCATCTGTTGGATGACCGCCAGTTGTAGGATATTGGCTGCGCTACCCTCGTCTGCGTGGATTCGGTCGACCATGGCCTGAGCGATCTGAATGCTGATGACAAGGGCGTCGTTATGTGGCATGGTAAGGCCGATCAGATCTTTCTTTTGGAAGCCGATCACAGGATCGTCTTCTGCTGGTGGAAGGTCGGTCGAGACTTGGGAGATCACAGTGGCCTATTTGATCTTCCTCTTCTTTTCCTTGCTGGTCAGCTCAGACTCCTCGGAGTCGGCTAGGATTGTGTTAATCCTTATGACCTTCTAAGGCGGCTCCTTGGCAGTGTCTCGATCCTCAATCCTTTGGATGGCCTGCTTCGCAATGAATTAAGTACAGTGGCCTTCTTTCACGAGTTCTTCAAGGTGCACTTTCCAAGCGAAGCAGTTGTTCATAGTGTGCCCATGCGTCCCATGGAAGGCACAGTATATGCTAGTATCCCTCTTGTCCGGATCTCTTTTCAAGGGTGGTGGTCTTCTTACCCAAGGTTTGTTCTTCTCTTGGGCTAAGATTTGATGTATGGGGATGGTGAACTTGGCGTAGTTCTCTCCTGCCGTAGCCTTACCTTGTGGGTGTGACCTGTGCTTGTCCATGTTCCGGTTGTTAAATCCGTCGCCTCATTGGCCGGCCCGCCTAGGTGGCTGATCTTCCTGCATTGTAGACTTCTTTGCGGCAATTCGATCGTCATCCCAGAGCGCGTAGCGTTCCGCAGTCGTGTAGACCTCTGCCAGAGTCTGGCTGGGAGTGATAGTCAGCTCGCGGTACAAGTCGTGCTCAGCTGGAAGACCTTTCTTGAAAGTGGAGGACACGATTCGGTCGTCACATCCTACAATGTTCGTTTTTTCTGCCTTGAATCTCTTGATGTAATCTCGAAGGGATTCGTCAGACTTCTTGCACAGGTTGTACAAGTGGTCAGGGTTCTTCTTAATTGTCCGGTAAGAGGTGTATTCTTTGGTGAAGACGTAAGCTAGCTCCTTGAAGCTGCTGATCGACCTGGATGGTAGGGTGTGGAACCAGTCTTGGGCTGCTCCTCGCAAGGTTATTGCAAATACCTTGCACATTAGCGCGTCGTCAGCCTGGTGGAGGATCATAACACTGTTGAAGTGTTTTAAGTGGCTCTCGGGATCGGAATCCCCTTTGAAGTGTATGAACGAGGGTGTCGAGAATCGCTTCTGGTGAGCGGCCTGCTTGATATCGAGGGTGAAAGGCGTAGAGTTCACTTGGTCCATCTCCTTACGTACTGAATCCTCAAAGTTTCCTCTGGTCTTCAAGTCTCGAAGTCGGTCATTCACGAGCTTCTCAACATCTTCTGCACACATTGTTAGTCGGTTACGTTGGAGACCTCCACGAGATTGACTGACTTCTCATTGTCCTCTGAGGTCGACCTTCTTGCCTGCGCTGCCTAGTTGGAGTGTTGGTGAACTCCGCCTACCAAAGATTCTCTGTAGCTTGTCGACGAGAATCGGTTCTTCAAGAGTGAGTAACGGAGCGTCTTTCCTCGTGGTCCTCATTGTGAGGGTTATCCAACTAACCTATGTGGGGGCCTAGCCTTTCGAGAACGTTTCTCTGCGAATAGACAGTTGAACGCCTTACTTCACGATCCTCGTCGCGATGGTTGTCTGGCTGACCTCCTTGGGGGCCTAGCCTTTGATGTACATTTCCCTGCGGGTGCGGACGTCGAGTCGTCTACCGGCGTGTTTGTCCATCCTTCTCTCCTAGCCCAGTTGTCCAAGGCCAAGTCTACGCGCTCTGGGGTGACGATCGAATCGCCGCAAAGAAGTCTACAAAGCAGGAAGATCAGCCAACTAAACGGGGAGGCCAAAGAGGCGACGGATTTAACAACCGGAACAAGGACAAGCGCAGGTTGCACCCACAAGGGGAGGCTACGGCAGGAGAAAACTACACCAAGTTCACCATCTCCATGCATCAAATCTTAGCCCAAGTGAAGAACAAACCTTGGGTAAGAAGACCACCACCCTTGAAAGGGGATCCGGACAAGAGAGATACTAACAAATACTGTGCCTTTCATGGGACGCATGGGCACACTACAAACAACTGCTTCACTTGGAAAGCGCACCTTGAAGAACTCGTGAAAGAAGGCCACTGCACTGAATTCGTTGCGAAACAGGCCATCCAACGGATTGAAGATCGAGACACCGCCAAGGAGCCGCCTCAGAAGGTCATAAGGATTAACACAATCCTAGCCGACTCCGAGGAGTCTGGGCTGACCAGCAAGGAAAAGAAGAGGAAGATCAAACAGGCCACTGTGACCTCCCAAGTCTCGACCGACCTTCCACTAGCAGAAGACGATCCTGTGATCGGCTTCCAAAAGAAAGATCTGATCGGCTTGACATGCCACATAACGACGCCCTTGTCATCAGCATTCAAATCGCTCAGGCCATGGTCGACCGAATCCATGCAGACAAGGGGAGTGCAGCCAATATCCTACAACTGGCGGTCATCCAACAGATGGGCTTGGAGATAAAGATCAACAAGTTAGCCAGATTGCTGACTGGCTTTAATGGTGCAACAATGGTTATCGTGGGCACGATAGACCTTGACGTCTACTCCCCACCTGTAATCAGCTCGCAAACATTCATGGTCATTAATGAGGTCTCACCATAAAACGGCATCCTGGGCAGACCATGGATTGGCAAGATCAATTCCATCACCTCCGCAGAAAATTTGGTACCCAATCCCTGGGGGCGATGTCGGCCAAATCAACAGCGATCAAGCAATGGCGAGGAAATGCTCCGCCCAAGGGCTGAAGAAAAGCAAACAAGCACAGTTTCTCCCTATGAGCCAGGCAGATTTGGAGGAGGTTGAGCAACCGAATCTTGCTATTTTATAGCAATCAAAGTGTCAGGACCAAGCCGAGGAAATCCGCCCAGAAGTCTTTCCTGAAGATGGATGGAAACCTGAGGAGGACGTCGAGTTAATACCCTTGGATCCTGACCAGCCAGATAGGAAAGCGCGGATTGGCTCACGCTTAAGCCCATAAGAGAAGGTGAAGCTTACCACATTCCTCCAGAGCAACAAAGACATGTTCACATGGTCGCCATCAGACATGCCTGGCATCGACCCGAACATCATCTGTCACCAACTCCATGTCAACCCCGCATGCAAGCCAGTGGCGCAGAAGAGACGCAACTTCGCACCTCAGCGATCTTCTCAGAATGGCTTGCCAACGTTGTTTTGGTGGCAAAACAAGAAAAGGGCAAATGGAGAGTTTGCGTCGATTACACAGACCTCAACAAGGCATGCCCTAAAGACAACTTCCCATTGTCAAGAATCGACCAACTCGTGGATTCCACTTCTGGCAATCAGCTGCTCAGCTTCATGGACGCCTACTCTGGCTATAACCAAATCCTAATGCACGAGGATGACAAGGCGAAAATTTCTTTCATCATCGAGAGAGGGACCTACTGCTACAAGGTCATGCCCTTTGGGCTGAAGAACGCCGGAGCAACTTATCAAAGGCTCGTGAATAAAATCTTCAAGGAGCAGATTGGCAAAACGATAGAGGTCTACGTGGATGACATGCTGGTCAAAGCCCCAAAACGTGCAGATCACATCAGAAATCTTGCTGAGTCATTCAGCTTGCTCCGCCAGTATCGCATGAAGTTGAATCCAAGTAAATGCACGTTTGATGTATCCTTGGTCGATTCCTGGGATACCTAGTCATGCAACGAGGTATCGAGGCACACCCACGTCAAATCAAAGCCATTCTCGAGATGAAGTCGCCCTCCACGGTAAAAGAGATACAAAGTCTGACGGGTAGAGCAGCGGCCCTCAATCGATTCCTCTCGAGATCAATCGACAAGTGCAGACCATTCTTCAAAGCTTTGAAGAAAGGACAAAGAGACAAATGGGATGAGGAGTGCGAAGTGGCTTTCTAGAATCTGAAGACTTACCTCACCTCACCTCACCTCCCCTGCTCTCAAAGCCATTCCCTGGTGAGGACTTGTTCGTATACTTGGCAGTGTCCAACTCAGCTATCAGTTCAGCTCTCATCCGAGAAGAGCTGGGGGCCTAGCATCCGGTATTCTACATGTCAAAAGCTCTCCTCGATGCAGAGACTCGCTACCCAAAATTGGAGAAACTTATTTTGGCTCTTGTAGTTTCTGCAAGAAAGCTGCGACCCTACTACCAAGCTCATCAAGTCATCGTCATGACTGACTTTTCTTTGAGATCAATCCTCCACAACCCTGATGCATCTCAGCGACTCATGAAGTGGGCTATAGAGCTAAGCCAATACGACCTCCTCTACCGGCCAAAAACTGCAATAAAAGCCTAGGCTTTAGCAGACTTCGTCGCAAAATTCACCCTATCAGCCGAAAAAGAGAAGTTGGTCAACCAAAAGAAGGAAAGTTCAAACGCAGACGGGACCTCCGCAGAACCTAGCCAACCTAGAGACATGTGGCAGTTGCGCGTAGACGGAGCGTCGAACCAAAAAGGAGCTTGAGCAAGGGTCGTCATCACACCCCGGATGGAACCCTGTTGGAGCAAGCTATTACGCTTGGCTTCCCAGCCTCGAACAACGAGGCAGAATACGAGGCATTGCTCGCCGGCCTATGCTTGGCAAAGGAGCTCTCAATCAAAAAGCTAGCCATCTACTCAGACTCACAATTGTTCACGAATCAAGCCTCAGGTGAATACATGGCGAAGCACCCAAGGATGATCCTGTACCTTGACAAAGTCCAAGAGCTGTTGAAGGCATTTCCCACCTTCACCATCCAACAAGTGCCCCGGGCAGAGAACGCTCATGCAGACGCACTGGCAAGCCTAGGATCAGCGTTGGATACCCATTTCAGACGCTCCATCCCGGTCGAACACCTTGACCGACCAAGCATTGAAGAAATAGAGCTAATCGATACCATGCAGATTAACGAGGACCTCAGTTGGCAAGACCTTATCATCGACTATTTGATGAATGGAAACCTGCCAACGAACAAGTTCGAAGCTAGAAAGGTCCAGCAGAAGGCCGCGAGATACTACATGCACGGCAACAAGCTCATCCGCAGATCATACTCTGGCCCTCATCTCACCTGCATAAAGTACCCTCAAACACTTGAGGTTCTCTGCAAAATTCACGACGGCGAGTGTGGCAACACTCTGGGGGCAGCTCGCTCTCCCAGAAAGCTCTAAACATAGGCTACTTCTGGCCTACCATGCGTCACGACTCCGCTGAATATGTCAGGAAATGTGATCGCTATCAGTGATACAAGCCGATCCCTAACCTGCCTGCCCAAGTCTATCATCCGCAAAACAATCCATGGCTGTTTATGCAATGGGCCATCGACCTAGTGGGTCCCTTGTCACCAGCGCTCGCCAAGAAAGAAATGATGATCGTCGCCACCGACTACTTTACTAAATAGATTGAGGCCGAAGCTCTATCCTCTACTAAAGAAGCTGATGTGGAGCGATTCATCTGGAGAAACATCATATGCCGGATTTGGCTGCCCACAGTCGCTGGTTACCGACAATGGCTCACAATTCATTGGCAAGCAGATCACCGCCTTTTTTTGCGAAATACAAGATCAGGCAACACTTGTCCACCCCGAGGTATCCACAAGGAAATAGACAAGCCGAGGCATCCAACAAAGTCATATTGGACTGCTTGAAGAAAAGGCTAGAAGGCGCCGAAGGAAAATGGGTGGATGAACTCCCCGGAGTACTATGGGCTTATCGCACCACCAAACGAAGATCGACTGGTGAAACCCCATTCTCCCTCGCCTATGGAACAGAAGCGATCATACCACCTCACATCACTGTCCCCTCCATAAGTCTGGATGTGGGCAGTGTTGATCAAAACTCCTAGCAGATGAAGCTCAATCTTGACTTACTTGAGGGCGAGCATGAGAAAACCATTATTCGGGTCGCCTCCAATGAGCAGCAGTTGAAGTCTTATCATGACAAAAGAGCTAAGGTCAGACGATTTCAACCAGGCGACCTCATGCTAAGAAAGGCTTTCATTACTGCACCAAGGCAAGGGTCAAAAAAGATGAATCCTAACTGGGAGGGCCCTTATGTGATCAGCCGGTTCGGGGGCAGAGGAAGCTACACACTCGACACTATGGAGGGGAAGGAAATACTATGACAATGGAATGCTCACCATCTTCGAAAGTATTATCCGTAGTGCTTCCTCCTGACTGCTAGAAGTTCTAAGTTTTTGTACCAAGTTATCTACATTTTCGAATAAAGGATGTAATCTTATGAATATCAATATAACTTCAGTTTATCATTTCAAAATGTCTCATCTGCCCACGAAACACAACATTTGCCCATAAGCAGCGTCCTTCGGGAGATGCAGGGTACGCCAAGAATTTCCTAAGGGAGATGTCCAGGTTCCTATCCATTTCTTAATGGAGGCAGGATAGTCACACAGTTGACCATAAGGAGCGTCCTAAGGGAGATGTAGGGCGACGACTAAAAGCGTCCGTTTGGAGATGCAGCCCGCTAAAAAAGCGTCCTTCGGGAAACACAAGGTGCGCCAGGAATTTCCTAAGAGAGATATCCAGGTTTCTATCCATTTCCTAAGGGAGGCAGGATAGTCACACAGTTGCCCTAAGGAGCGTCCTAAGGGAGACGCAGGGCGACGACTAAAAAGCGTCCTTTTGGAGACGCAGCCCGCTAAAAAAGCGTCCTAAGGGAGACGCAGGGTGCGCTAGAAGTTTCTTAAAAGGGGGTTGCCATGCTTCCTACGGGAAATATCCAGGTTCCTATCCGTTTCCTAAGGGAGGCAGGATAGTCGCACAAGTTTCCCATAAGGAGCGTCCTAAGAGAGACGCAGGGTGACGACTAGAAGCGTCCATTTGGAGACGCAGCCTGCTAAAAAAGTGTCCTAAGGGAGATGTAGGGTGCGCTAGCAATTTCTTAAAAGGAGGTCTCCATGCTTCCTACGGGAAATATCCAGGTTCCTATCAGTTTCCTAAGGGAGGCAGGATAGTCATGTAGTTGCCCATAAGCAGCGTCCTACGGGAGACGCAGGGCGACGACTAAGGCATCCTACGGGATGTGCAGAACACACCCGGAGTCCCTCAAGGGGGACCCTGGTGCTCGCCAACTTCCTAAGGTGGATCATCCTACGGGATGTGCAGAACACACCCGGAGTCCCTCAAGGGGGACCTTGGTGCTTGCCAATTCCTAAGGGGAATCATCCCATGGGATATGCAGTGCATGCCCGGAGTCCTTCAAGGGGGACCCTGGTACTCACAAATCTCTAAAGGAGGACGTGCAATCAAATCACAGGCTGGTTACTCAAGCAGTTCACAAGTCAAATATGCAAATTAAAGTTGGAAAATGTAACTGAAATTTCCATAACAAACAGACCAACCGGCCAAGTTTAACAAAAAGAAGATGGTCAAATAAGACCAGTTATTCTAAACAAAAAAGCAAACTACAAAAGCTGAAAAGAAACAAAAAAGGAGTCTTCGTCTACTTGGAGACGCCGGCAGAAGACCTTTAAGCTGCAGCCTCTTCGGCATCCACCTGACCAGCTACGCCTTCAGCAACTCCATCTGCCTGAACCATGACATCTGCCATCATTTCGTCTACTGCGTCCACCTCTGCTTCATCCTCTCTGGTTACCTGCTCTTTACTTCCCCCTTCCACAGAGGGTGAGTCGGGGCAGAGCATCTCGATGTCTACATCGTCAATCGCATACAAGGAATCAGTCCCATCTGCGCAATGCAGGTATCCCAACTTGTACGCATCTATGGTGGCTTCAGACTTGGATTCTTTAGCAGACTTATGATAGGCATGAAATCTAGCCAGGAGTTTGTCATAGCTAAGGGAGATGTCAGCATTCTTACGCTCAAGATGAAAGAAGGCATCTTTTCGACTAGCCAAATCAGCAGCGGAAGAGTTGAGCTCGGAATCCTTTTCGGTAAGGGAGCTTTTCAGCCCAGATATCATCGCACTCAAATCAGACGTCTTCTTCCTGCTCGGCGGAAAGCTGGCTGGCCAATTCAGCATTCTTCTTCTCCAACTTGCTGAGCTGGGCAGAAGAGGGGGCAACAGTAGATGAGTTCCGAATAGTCTCAGCAGCAAAAATCATTCCTTTTTGGATCAGATGGAATGACGCTTCCTTTTGTTTTTCCAGGGAAAGGCGCGAGAAAGTGCCAAGATCGCCGGCTTGACGGATGTGATCAACCAACTCAGCATAGGACGACGGATTTGATAGGAAGTTCGTCTTGAGCAGATCAGATACGCAGGCATCCCCTGCAGAGCTAGACTTGTTCACCTTAGGATCAATTGACGACGTTGAGGAAGAACCCTGAACCCGGGCAGATGACTCTCTCATCTTCTTAGCCTCCGCCAACCTCATCTCCAAAGGAGTCAATAATGCTGGATCATGAGCAGACCTCCCGTTTCTATCTCCATCTTTTGATCGATGCAGACGACTTGAACTTGTAGGAGGAATGTTTGCATCTCTTTGACGCTCAGCAGAACTAGGTCGGGCACGAGCCGCTTCACGAAACATACCATGGTTTTCGAGTGTGTCAGCAGGAGGCTAGAGCAGAACACCCCGAGTATCGCGCATACCACCGACCTTGGTGCTATCTGCACCCACGAGATGCTTGACCCTGGCAGATGATGAAGGAGCAGACCCCGCTTGAGTCTTCTCAGCAAAAGGGAGCCTTGGTTTTTTCCTCGGTAGAGACCCATCCTTTGCGTGCGAATAAGTGGCTTCACCTCTTGAAGATTTGGCAGCGGCCTTTCTCTTTGAGAGAGATTCAGTAGAATATTCTTCCTGTCCGCCAAGCAGATCATCAAGGTCAGGACCGTTCTGCTTCCACCTTTCGACATCCTCGGCAGGGGGCAAACCACCGTCTTCCTCCCGGTATTCACTCAACAGCCAGCGCCACTAGCGAAACCTTAGAGGGATGTTCAAAGCGCGACGGACCTTAGCCATGTCTGGTCCAAGCTCCAGCTGCTTGCTGATGTCACTCACTACAATCAGAAGACAGAAGTTAGTCAGCCACACTTCAAGAAATTCAAATAAAAGGAGCATATCAAAAAATCGCAAAGAGACATACCATTGCAATAGGTGATAGGAACAAGTGGGCCGTCACCGACATCGCCCTCCCACCGTCCGCTGACCTCCAACACATCGTCATGCCAAGCGTGATCCCCTTGACTAAGACTGTTGAACAGCTTGGCCTTGTAGACGCGAACTTGGGCATACCGCTCGAAGTGCCTCACTTTGAAAAAATAAAAGAACTCTCGCACCGTTAGCTCCAACATGAAGAAACGACTTAGATTCTCGAAGCACATGATTGCCCGGTAAAAGTTTATAGTACACTGGCTCGGAGCACACCCCATGGCGCAGAATACCTCCTTGAAAAGCTTTGACAACGGGAATTTGAAGCCCAAGGAAAAGTAAAAAGGACGGAAGGTGATGATCCTACCATCAAGATCATTCGCATCCACCAAAGGCTCGTTATCCGTCCGAGACTTCAATAGCTTGACTCGCACGTCATCTGGAATGGCAGACGCATAAGCAGCCCACCACTTCTGGAACTGAGCATCATTCATGACGTGATGCAAGTTGGCCACAAACTTCTTGCTATGCACTATGGAGCCTCCCCATAAATACAAAGGGACCTGAGGGCTTGGAGCCTTGCTACCATCTCCGGAAGACATGGTTGATCAACGGGTAACTGCGAAAAGGAAAAAATTCTACAAGTTAGAATGCAAGAAAAATTTGCAAAGCAAAAAAAAAAAAAAGAAAGCAGCAGCAGCAGCAAACAAACAAAAAATGAAAAGGAATTTAAGCTATTTGGATCAGCCCAAGTCTAAGGGAGTCAGCCCAACAGTTGCTCCAGCGCGCAGCCCAGCACGCGTCAGCCAGGCCCATTGACTCCATCCAGCGCTCCTAGGCCTGTGCAGCGCACGAAGCCCGCTCCTTCCGCCTGGCCCACTCGCTATAAACACAGGCACGCGCAGCCCACACCCCATGCGAAGGCCCAGCTCGAGTCCACGTCGGGCCAAAGCCCAGCTCCGCCTCTCCTAGCGTGAGCCCACTTTGCGCACCAGGCCTGGAGCCTCTAGACCTCCATGCTTGAGCCCAAAGTGTGCAGCTTCAAGCTTACCAGCCTCCCAACGTCTCCAGCTATGCTTCAAAGCATAGTCACGCACCCCTTTCAGCTCCCCTCATCGACTAAAAGGCATGATCCAAGCTGCTAAAAATCGGAACAAAGACACAAAAAAATATACAACCCAAGTCTAATTACCTTAGGTGTGCAGTGAAGACAAGAACTCAAGAAGAACGGGAAAAATTCTCCAAAGCTTACTCTCTCTCACTAATGAAATCGGAACGGATTTTAGATGTGAAGAATAAATTGGAGGAGCCCTACATTTATAAGAATAAAAATTCTTTGACTTACAAGGAATCGCAAACTCTTTCCAACTTGGGAGTTCATAAAATTGGCAAGTCAAACACCTCCTCTACTCGGGAGCCCAAGTCCACGAAGGAAGCCCAGTTACAGCTGGATAGCCCAACGGATAATTTACATCTCCTACATGCCACCACGCGCCATGCAGAACTTGGGGGGCATTTGTGGGAACCTAATTAAATCAAACCCTAGGTCAAATAATTCCTTCCATTTGGGGATTATTTGACCTAATTGGGAATTAATCAACCTAATTGGGAGTTACTCAATTTAATTGGGAATTACCCAATTAAATTGAACGTTACCTAATTAGGTTGAGAATTGATTTGGTTAATTACCACGATTCCCAATTAAATGAGGAGTTACCTAATTGAATCAGGATTTGATTTGATACCTACACTACTACAAAAAAGCAAAAAGACGACGGTAAATCACCGTCGTATATTCGGTTTTTCAATGGTCGTGGAATCCACCGTCATCTTTTCCCTCATAAACCACGACGCTAAATCACCGTCGTTGTTAAAATATACAACGTCATCAACAAATACAAAACGACGTCTTTGTACTGCAAAAAGATCTAAAAAAGCAGTCGAGGATGAGAATAGACGACCAACTCTCTAAAAAAACCGTCGTTAAAAAGGAAAAATATGACACATATTAAGAGAACAAGGCCGCAAGATAGACATACAACGACGAAAATAAAAATACGACGCCGTTAAATATCATTTTCACGACAATAAAAAATTTGACGTCTTTAAATACATTAGAAGACGACGTTATTGATACCTACTACGTCGCATATATAAAAACAGCCGTCGTAAAATTAATTTTCCACTTCGATTTTTCGATAAAAGATGACGTGGAAATAGTTGTCAGTGTCATTATTTACGACGTATGTATTTATTGAGTAGACGTTGAAAAACGAAACAATGTCGGTTACAAATATATGAGAGTCGTATTACAAAATTTATACGTCATATTTTCAGAAACAAACAACGACGATAAATATTAGACGTTGTTAAATAAAACGTCGGAAAACAATAAAAACAGACGTGTTTAGTCTGCTAAAGTTCTAGAAAATAGTCGAGGATGAGAATAGACGACCAACTCAAACAAATCACCGTCGTTAAAAAGGAAAAATATGACACATGTTAAAAGAACAAGGCCGCAAGATATACATACAACGACGACAACTAAAATACTACGCCGTTAAATATAATTTACACGACAAGAAAAAATATGACGTCTTTAAATACATGAGAAGACGACGTTATTGAAATATACTACGTCTCTTATTTACAAACAACCGTCGTGAAATAAATTTTCCCCTTCGATTTTTCTAAAAAAGATGACGTGGAAATAGTTGTCAGTGTCATTATTTACGACGTATGTATTTATACAGTTGACGTTGAAATGCGAAACAACGTCGGTGGCATTTATATAGTCGACGTTGTATTTATATCTATCATCATTACTCACGACGCACTTAATAATATAGACGACGTTGAACTTCTAAACAACGTCGGTTCCAAATAAATGAGAGCCGTATTACAGAACATATAGACGGCGTTGATTATGATGAGAGCCGTATTACAAATAACGTCGTTTAATTGTTATTAGACGGCGGTTATAATGAATTTCCGTCGGAATTCATTTCGTTCCTCTTCGTTTATAAAAGAACTTGCGACGTGGAAAATGTATGATGACGTCGTATTTTTTAACGTTCAGATTATATATCTCGTTTTTTAGACGTCGGTATTATGGGATTGGAGTCGTGTTATTTTGAATTACATGGCGGTTCTTAATCCTTCCCCGACGTGATATCCTGAATAATTGCTTCACAATAGCGTCGTGGTTCTTCATTGTTACGTTGCTTTAAGACGTCGGTAAATATGCTGAATAACTGGTTCACAATAACGTCGTGTTTTATTTGAACGTAGAAAGTGAAGAAATCACATTACAATATATTACAAAATTAATGTCATACACTGCCAATTACATAAGCATCATTCAATCCATATATCTTCACACCCATCTCGAATATTTTGACCGCCTAACTCACCCACCAGTTCATCAAATGTGTCAACATTTGGCATCCCTCTAGTAAATGGCTCACACTCAATTATCACATCACCTAAGACTTCATCACCAATAACATCATTATATTCTCTATTAGGCATTGATAACACTACCGACCAACCACGATGCATCGGGTCGTCAACAAAAAATATTTGTTTGACTTGAGAAGCCAAAACAAATTGGTCATTCCTATGTCCAATTTTACTCAAATCTACAAGGGTAAATCCAAGTTCGTCGACTACAAGACCAGAACTATCTATCCAATCACACCTAAAGACTGGGATTGTAAACTTTTGGTAGTCAAGGTCCCAAATTTCTTGAATGACACCATAGAAACCCATATTTGAGAGAATTGGGTTTTTATCCTTGGCACTAGCAACTTGCATGGTATGTGCAAGTAAATAAACTCCACTATTTTGAGTTGTCCGCACATCATCTTGTGCCTTGATATTGAATTTAATACCTTTAATAAGATAGCTCCTATATAATGGCACTGACATGTTTGGACCAGCTGCTAGCCACCTTAAATTTTCTGATACGCCATGATTGTCTTCCTCAAGTTCACTTTGAACCTGCAAATTAATCATATCTTAATTCAATCTAACATATAAATAAGAAGAAAATTAAAAGAGAAATATGTTATTCAACAACATATACCTTGAAGCGTAGCCATTGAATGAAAGTGCTATTGTGCTTATCATGCAGCCACTTTGTTCTCTTTCTAAATTTTGGATAAGCAATCTTGATGTGGATCATATGTTGCCTACATGACACGAAAAATTCAAGCATTACGGTCCCAAATATAGAAGATAAACATAAGAAATAATTTAAAATGGAAACTTAAAGAATAAAGCTCATACGTACTCGATATAAGGTAGGACTTCCTCCGTATTCTCCAAGACATATAGATGTGCTTGATTCAACAGGTCCTGATCAACTACGCTCACTGTGCAACCTGATAATGGCTTTGAAAGTCCCATCTTTTGGCTTGAAGGCACTCCAACTGTACTAACATCAGATAAATGCTGAGTACAAAACTCTACCGCTTCTTCAGCTATATACCGCTCAGCAATGCAACCTTTGGGACGAGTACGATTCTGAACATACCCCTTCAGCACTTTCATATATCTTTCAAACAGATACATCCACCTAAAATATACTGGCCCACATAGACGAACTTCTCTGACAAGATGTACTACTAGATGAACCATGATATCAAAGAAAGAAGGGGGAAAGTACTTCTCAAGCAAACACAGAGTAACTACTACATCTTCTTCCAACTTATCTAGCTTGGAAACATCAACAGTCTTTGCACATATAGCATTGAAGAAGAAGCACAAACGAGTTATTGCATACCTTGCAGGCTTCTCCAAAACAGAACGAATTGCCACAGGGAGCAATTGTTGCATTAAGGTATGACAATCATGTGATTTAAGGCCAAGAAGTCTTGAATCTTGTAAAGATACAAGATTTTTAATATTTGAAGAATAACCTTCAGGGACCTTCATACCATAGAAAGAATTGCAAACCTCTCTCTTCTCTGCTCTTGACAAATTCCAAGGCCCAGGAGGCAAACGAGTACGTCTTTCTCCATACTCGGGTTGCAAATCAGTTTTGACCCCCATGTTCAATAAATCTAATCGAGCAACAATCCCATCTTTATTTTTTCCAGGGATCTCCAGCAATGTACCAATGATACTATCGCAAACATTCTTCTCAATGTGCATAACATCTAGGGCATGCCTCACAGGAAGGTATTTCCAATACTCGAGATCAAAGAATATTGATTTCTTCTTCCAACAAACTCTGTCACCATTTTCAACCATATGCAGCACTTCTTCTCCGGTTAATGGCTCGGGAGGTATGCCATATTCAGGTTTCCCATTAAAAGCTGCACGTTGCCTCCTATATGGATGATTGATTGGTAACCATTTTCTATGCCCAATGTAACAAATTTTGTGGCCATTTTTCAACCTGTGACTAGGTGTATCATCGCCGCATATTGGACAAGCTTTATATCCTTTAACAACACAACCAGATAAGTTTCCATAGGCGGGGAAATCATTAATTGTCCACATTAATGCAGCTCTGAGTGTAAAGTATTCTCCATTATGTGCATCATACACTCCTCTAATCCCAACCCACAAGGATTTTAAATCATCAATCAAAGGCTCCAAGTAGACGTCTATATCATTTCCGGGTTGTTTAGGACCGGAAATCAATAAGGTTAACATCATGAACTTTCGTTTCATGCACAGCCATGGAGGGAGATTATATGTAACTAAGATAACCGGCCAACAACTATATCTGCTACTTAGAGAACTGTGGGGATTGAATCCATCAGATGAAAGAGCCAATCTCAAGTTTCTCGGCTCATTACCAAACTCAGGCCATTTATCATCAAGAAGTTTCCAAGACGGGGAATCCGCCGGATGAGACATCTGACCGTCAATTGATTTTCTAGCAGCATGCCACCAAGTCAAACTATTAGCTGTCTCATGTGATTGAAACATCCTTTTAAACCTTGGAATTGGGGGAAAATACCACACCACCTTCGCTGGCACACCCTCTTTCAAGATTGAATCTTTGCCTTCCTTCCACCTTGAGATACCACAAGTAGGACAATTAGTTGAATCCTCATACTCCTTCCTATACAAGATGCAATCATTGGGGCATGCGTGCATTTTCTCATAACTCAGCCCCAATGCACACAAAGTCTTTTTAGCCTCATACATGGAGGTTGGTATTGTATTTCCTTCTGGAAGCAAATCGCCTTGAAGTATCAATAATTCTGTAAAACAGACATCACTCATCCCATGTTTTGCCTTCAAATTATACAACTTCACTAATGCCGATAACTTCGTGTACTTTCTACAACCAGGGTACACTGGTTGATCTCCATCCCCAATCACATTGGCAAACTCATACGGATTCGAACCAAAATCACCAAAATCATTATCATCCATATCAATTTCTTCAGACACAAAACTGTACCTACTATGGCCATCATCTTCTTCAACATTTCTACTAGCATTAGTAGTTGCTTCCCAAGGTTCTCCGTGAAATGTCCAATTCTTATAGCTTTGGTCAATTCCATTAAAGTATAAGTGATCCCTTATAATTCCAACCCAAACAACTTCAAATTAACACATTTAACACATGGACAACGGATATGTGTTGTAGTTAGAAGATTTTCTACAGCAAAGTTCAAAAATGCTTCCACCCCAAATTCATATGCCTTCGATCTTCTATCCGAGTGCATCCATGACTTATCCATCTCCGACACTATAACCTATTATCTATAATAAAGTGAAAATACAGGCAATGACCATCACTATAGCAGATTATACAATGATCTAATCGCAAGTAATACACAACAGAGACGACGGGTTTTAAACAAAAACAGACGTATTTGGCATATATAGACGACGGATTTTCAACAGACGTCGTCTATTATAAGTAATACAAACGACGGTTTATGAAAAAACCGTCGTGTATAAGTAATACAACGACGGTAGTTTAAAAAAACCGTCGTGTAATCGTCGTCGTAAGCCTTAAAATTCGTCGTGTCTCAGTTTATTTTCAAGAACACAAAACCCATTAAGAACACAACATATATATGAAACCAAGCAAAAAACCAACATATACATGAAACCAAGCATGAAAACAATAAATCCATTCCCAATTCAACATAACATAGGGTGATTAAAAGATACGACAAAATTAAATCCATTCCCAATTCAACATAACAGATAATGTAATCCATGAACCCATTAAACAGAAAATCCATGAACCCATACCTATAAGCATTGGTGCACTTTGCACCTTCATACACATAAAACCCTTTAACAAAACAACCTAATATAACTCGAATCGTTACTAGAATCATCACTCGAATCTCCATCTTCATTATCAGTTTCTTCCTTCGTAGGTACTATTTGCTCCCCATCATTGGTGCACTTTGCACCTTCTCCAGAGCGGAAAATGACAAGATCAAATAAAGGTGTACTTTTGCTGGAAATCAACACAAAAAGACACAGATCACCAACTTCCAAATGATTGTCACGCACAACGTCCATCCAACCACGCCTGAATGAATTTACAAGGGGAAGATAGGGTTTGTACTTACAGGTTGGACGAGCTCACAGATTCGACGGAGCCTAGAGAGTGCAACTTTTAATTAGAGCAGAAGTGAGAGAGCGAAATGTTATGTCGCGCGAAATCTGAAAATTTTAGGTTTCAGGGTTCGAAGTATAAGAATAAGAGCCAAATTTAAAAAAATTTAGGTCGCGCGAAAATTTTTAGAGCTCGCGCGTTTTAAAACGTCGAAAGAAAAACCAAGGCGAAAGTTCTACAAGTACCGACGTAAATTTAATATTCCACGACGGAAACTTCATTTTTCGAATTAAGAACGTAAGGCCGTTCATTTTGAAGCTTCATTTTTCGGATTAATTTTAAATTTATTTTGAATTTTTTATATAACGACGACTGAAAAACCACGTCGGTGTTAAGAAATTAAAGACGTTGTAAATTATATAAACCGACTTACATATTAAAATGACGTCGTTTAAAGCGTAAACCATGTCGTATGTTTTTCTGTACGACGTAAAATATGTATTCCACGAGGCAACCACCGTCGTTAAAAATTAATACCCTAAACCCATAAAACTAAATTATACAATTTAAAAAATTAAGTTTATAAAAGGTTTTATGGTTTTAAAGCCTAACATATACCCTAGACTACCCAAAAATTATACTTTAAAAATAAACCCCAATAAATAACAACCCTAATCTCTAAACCCTAGACTCTAAACCCTAAACCATAAAACTAGAAGTGATTTTATGACTCATCAAAATAATTTTGTTTTGGATGGTCATTTTAAATTTTTGTTATTCAAAATGAATTTTTTCAAGGTTTATGTGGAAGAAAATATATCAATGACTTCATAGGAGATGACTTTTCAATTTTCTGATTTATTTTAAATTTATTTTGAATATTTTGATATAAAAATAATAAAATATTCTTACCACAACAACAAACCACGTCGGTGTTAATAAATTGTAGACGTTGTAAATTGTAATAGACTACTAAGTCGTTAAAATGACGTCGTTAAAATGAGAAACCATGGCGGCTATTTAACTAGACGACGTAAAATATATATTCCACGACTTAACCGCTGTCGTTACATAAACGTCGTCGATGATACCCTGAACCCTTAAGAAATTGAAGATGTTGTAAACCATAAACGACTCAATTGTTCAAAGAACGTCGTCTAACTATATTTTTACGTCGTATTTGTTTAAAACACGAAACAACAAAATACGACGGTTTTTGACTTTATTAGGTCGTTGGAAAAGTATTACACGTCGGTTAAGCAATTTGTATGTTTGTTTTTTTTTTAATTTAAAAAAACCTCAACAAATTTTTACATTACATATTATAGAGAAAATTTGTACATTATACATAAATATCAAGTGTTCAATAATTGCCCTGTTTAATAATTTGGAAAACAAACTTTGCCCATTCATTCCGGACTTCATCAATGGCTTCTTGGGGGTATGAAGCTTCCTGGTTTCCCTTGGCATACTGCATAAACAATGACTATTAGGGTTTATAAATAAAAAGAAATTCAATCACAGACAACGATATTTTTCATAACCGACGTAGTATATCCATTCAACGACGTTAATTTTACATGACCGTCGTTGATAATACAAAAAACGACGTGAAATGTATGAAGGTAATTTCTTCTTACCTTATTCTCAAACCCCAAGGAAGGATCCATGATGATGTCCCTCATGAAGCGCATCACATAATACCCGCATTCGACATTGCTGGGTTGCTTTGGTGTGCCTGAGAGAGTTTTCCAAATTACATTTTTACGTCCTGCTCGGGCTATGTGGGTATTATATATTTTTAAAGCACTGTTCACGATGTTTTTCGCCTCTTCGTCGACCACACGATGACCTGGCAGAGGATCCAGAAAATAGACGGTCTCCTTCTTTGCTCTTACAATCAGCAAGATCCAATGACGGCTGCACAAAATTAATATAAAAACGACGGTTATTTACAAAAACGACGTATTATAGTATTTCACACGACGAAATAAAGTAGCTAAACGACGACATTATATATTTATCACGACGATAAATAAATACCGACGTGGTTAGTAGTTTTCAAACGACTAAATAAAATAAAACACCGACGTGGTTAATTTATAAGCTGTCATTTTATTGAAAATCATAAAAACAAAATCCTAAGGAGACTAACCCTGGATTGTAAGGCATCATGAAAATCTGTTCACCGTCTGTCTTCTGAAGTCGAGCTGCTACGAGTCGTGATCTTTCAGTTATTGTGCCAGAGTTGGCACTAACTGTAGCAGGGTCGATAAAGCCAACCATACTGCACATATTGGCTTTTTTCAAAACATCGTGTAAGTACCTAAACAAATAAAATAATATAAACAAGTCAGCACACAAAACACGACGGTTATGTATAAAAAAACGACGTATTATAATATTTCACACGACGTACTGAAATAGATGAGGACGTTATAATATATTTATCACGACGGTTGTTAGTTAAGACGACGTGGTTAGTTAGTTAAGACGACTCAATATATAAACCAACGAGGTATTATTTTAGAAGTACAAACCTCATATATACAGCCAATACAGTAGCTCCAATTTCTTCCATGCCTGCAAATTGTGTAATATCTTCAGGCAGGAGGAAGGTATCGCGCTCACCACCAAACACCTCCTTATCAATTGTAAATTGGACTGTCTTATCCTCAGGCAGGAGTGTCGTTTCCACAAAACGACAAAGGGTTTTTAAAGAAGATGGCGCCTCCATTTTTGAATAAGCACCAACTTCAATAACCTGTTTAAAGAAATAAAAAAAATGACGTGGTAATTCAATAAAGACGACGGTTTAAGTAATAAAACGTCGTCTTAAAAGTATTTAAACGACGGTGAAAAAACTGTCGTGGTAATTCAATAAAGACGACGGTTTTATGAATAAAGCGTCGTCTGAAACCATTTAAACGACGGTGCAAAAACCGTCGTTTAAATATTTTATTACGTCTTAAAAAAAGTTCGCCGTCTAAGTTTTAAACAAACGACGGATTAAATAAAAATATCGACGTCTGAACTTTTGAAAAACAAATAAAAAAGGCAAAGTTATGTGAACATACCTTGTCGTCATGCTTTTCTTCATCTTCTTTCTCCTTTTCTTCTTCCTTCTCTTCATCTCTTTTTTCTTCTTCCTTCTCTTCATCTGGCTGATGTTTCCCCATTTTGGCAGTATCATCCTCCAAATGTAGGGATCTCACATCACCTCCAGAGCAGCTAGCTTTGTCAGACATTGGATTTTTGGGGCTTTGGCTAATTCTTGGTTTAAGCATGCTTGGATCAAAATTGGGAATTAATTGGGAAAGCTGACTCAGGAAATGCTCCCTCTCAGCCTCTACCAATTGTTTTGTCCTAGCCTCCATCCTTAAGGCCTCTTCCCTTGCCTTAGCCTCCATCTTTTTAGTCTCTTCTTGAAGGAGAACTCTTAAACTGTCCTTCAAACGGTCGTCAAAGCTCACCCTCTGTGGTTTGGGCAAATTGAAATATTGCCTTGGGGAAACATCAGCACCAACTCCCCTCACTCTGCCTGGATGCTCGGGGCCCAAAGCCATGGTCAGCACATCATTGCTGCCATCTACTCTGACTTTGCCTTCCGAGACTTGTTTCTGCAATTCATCCTAAAAAAAGATAAACAAAAAAACACACGACGGTTATTTATGTACAAACGACGTATTATATAATTTCACACGACGCAATAACGTATAAACCGACGTTATTATAACTTATCACGACGGTAGTTATACCGACGTGGTTATTTATTTAAAACGACGAAATGAATAAACAACCGACGTCTTATGCTATAATTAAAGAAAACAGAGTAGTGATTCCTATTTAGACCGTTAACGACGTTTTTAAAAAAGTTTCGACGTGGTAATATCATTCAAACGACGCCAAAATGAACCACCGACGTCTTATGCTATAATTACAGAAAACATAGTAGTGATTCCTATTTAGACCTTTAACGACGTTTTTAAAAACTTCTCGACGTGGTAATATCATTCACACGACGGAAAATATAACATACGACGTAATAAGAATAATTCACAGTTTAATAAAAATTTAAAACAGAGTGATAGTAGGCTTACAATTAATTTTGCTTTCTCTACCACCTTTGGATCAGGGATGTTACCATGTTTGTCCTGTCTAGCTCTCTTCCATAAGGTAGATCGATCAATTTCTACCCCAGGCATGGTTTCCTCCAATTGATCCTCCAATCCAGCATATCCTTTTCGAGACAATCGATGATTGTACTCGAGTTTCTCCCTAATCTGTGCATGTTGAGAATGCACAGACTCAAAATTTTTGGATAGCCTTGAAGCTACAAAGGCATCCCATTGTGCTTTCTCTATGAATTTATATGTTTCAGGGGGTTGGCTTAATTTCTCCCTGTCATTGGTGTATGGAAGGATATAATGCCTCGTTAGTGTAGACTTGAAATCCTTCCATTTCTTGGAAGCAGAAGCTAAAACAGAGGTCTTGCCCCCTTGGCCTACGACAAAAGCCATGTCAACTGCTTCCCAAATCTGCTCCTTTATATCCTTGGGGATTTGGGACCATTTCTTGTCCACAAGTGGGATCCTGGAGCGTGCCAACACACCAATATACGACTGCATCTCAATATGTGCTTGGCCAACACCTTTCCCCCTTTTATTGTACTCAACAATTGGCCTCAGTTTCTGAAGCTTTCTCTTCACAACACGAGGCATTGTGCTCATACCTCGACCAGTCTTTGAATCATCAGAGATTGTTGTCTGGCTGGTTGGTTCTGTCTCAGCAGATGATGAAGCAAACTTCATCTTCTTCGAAGACTTCATCTCCTTCGAAGACTTATCTTGAGGAGCTACCATTCCAAGCTTCTTGGAGCCAGAATCCTTAGTTTGTTGTTGAGAAACCATTTTAACAGACAAAACTGCAAGTGAAAATATTTCAGGAAAACATTAAGAACACAAACGACGGTATTAAAAAAATACGACGTATGATATGATTTTAGACGACGCAATGAAATAATCTCAGATGTAATAAATGTTTAAAACCATTATTTATATAACGTCGTGGTATATATGTTCACACGACGTCAATAGTAATACACCGTCGTGGTAAACTATTATTTATATAACGTCGTGGTATTTATGTTCATACGACGTCAATAGTAATACACCGTCGTGGTATTAACATTCACACGACGTAAAACAATAAGATATTTTGTCGTCTATATTAGATACCAACCCTAGTTTCTTTTTCTTTATATTTTATCAAATAAGGGAAAAACAAAAACCATTGTTCAGCGAAATCAAACCTGCAATTAAACAAGCATATAAAAAAAGACTATTATTTTAAAAACAACTTTGTCAATTTTCAGACGACGCTAGAACAACTGACGAACCGTCGTGGTCTACCGTCGTCTTATTTAGTTGATGTAGTTGTCTTCAAAGTTGGAAACTTTCCCTCTTTGTCTGTATATTTTATCAAACTTGGAAAGAAGTAAAATGATTTTGGCCAGAAAAAAGGTAAAAAGATTTTTCAAACAAAAAACGTATGAGCATGCAAAACAGTAACCAAAATAGTGAAAATGAAAGCTTACCTTTTGCGTGCAATGAAAGCAAGAGGAAGATGATCGATGTTTAAGTTCAGAGACGACGAAGAAGACGAGAGGAAGACGATGAGAAACTCTGACAATGCTCTGACAAGGAAAAAAGACGAAAAGGTTTCTCTGGGAGATTGAAATTTTTAATCGGGTTTGGAAACAGTGCATGTGTAAGTCGAAAAGTTGCTTACATATAAAACCATTTCAAAAAAATAATACGGCGGTTACATTTAACTACGTCGTTTTTAACTAAAACGACGCAATATTTTTCATTCGACGTGGAATCATTTCATTTAACGTCGTTAGGTTTAATATAACCGACGTGGATTTTAATTTTTAAATTATGAATAGAATTTTTTTTCCCGTGACCTTTCAGTTTATTTTTCAATTACAGTGCGTTATAAATAGAGTTTTTTTTCCGGAGGAAATTTAAAACGAAGGAAATTAATATTCTGCAATATGTAAAGTTTCTTTTTTGGATGACAGATTTAAATAAAATAAGAATATAAAAACAACAAATGTGTAAGTCAAGTAGACGAAAAGTTGCTTACATATAAAACCATTTCAAAAAAATAATACGGCGGTTACATATAACTACGACGTATAAATTACAAAATACGACGGTACATTTAACTTCGGACGTGGTAAATAAATACGACAGTAGTTTGTAGGTACCGTCGTAGTAAACTCAAAAATTAAAGTACATAAGTAATAACTCGCGTCATGGTAGATTATTTAACACGTCGTTTTTATTAATTTACCGACGTGGATTTCTGTAATATACGTCGATCATACCGACGTTGATTTTACAATTTAAACGGCGGTTTTTTTGTAAGGACCGCCGTTGGTTTTAAAAATTTATTCTATAAATTTGTCGCTTTCATTCATTTTCGGTTTACATTTAAGGTTCCAAGTTCTTCCTCTCTCAGTCTCTCATGTCTCAAAGACAATAATTTGGATGTTTTCTCAAAGAGAAATTGAGCTTACTCGCATCAAATATATGTCCACAAGAAGAAGCATGTCAACTAGCCTTCTCACTTCCTTGATCAAGCCTGATAGGACACTTAGTGCTTCTGAATACTCCTTGCTTTCCATCAAAAGAGATGCAAGCCTGGCCTCCACTCACTGTCGAAGGAAAGTTCGCTTCTCAGGGAAATCTGAAGATCAGATGTGCCTGATCCTCTGCTTGATTTTCTTGCCTAAGAAGATCCGTCGGATTTGTGATAGCCTCTTCCTTTATCCGTAGAGCTTCAGAAGAAGAAGATGGGTTTCAAGAATGCGATAAAGAATAGAAATGGCTTCAGATGGCCTCTAAAGCATGAGCAATTGAATCAGTAGTTTCTGGGAGATATGATGAAGACATTGTCAATGCTTTGAACTATACAAGTCCTGCAGAAAGATATGTTAAAGAAACTGAAACAACGGCGGTTTTCTGTTCTACCGTCGTCTTTTCTCGTCGTCTATATTAAGTTAAGATGGCGGTAGATTTATAATTACCGACGTAGATTATTTTGTTAAACGTCGTTAAGTGTACTACAACCGACGTGGATTTTATTTTTAAATTATAAATAGAGTTTTTTTTCCCGTATTCTTTCAGTTTTAGTTTTCAATTCCAAAGCGTGATAAATAGATTTTTCTTTCCCGAGGAAATTTAAAATGAGGGAAATTAATGTTCTAGAATTTGTAAACTAACACGACGCAATATTTGCAAATCTGTGTCATCTGTTAAGATTATGATGTGGAACAGAGTTCCATCTGGTAAGATTTCGTAACCCTTGGGATCTCAGACAAATCTGATTATGTCGGCGGTGTTCTATATAAACTGTCGTGGTTATTTCAATTCTTGTCATTAAGTAGATCTACCGACGTAGGATAAGAAAATCAAAGAAAAAAATTGTTAACAAAAATTCTTATTAAGACGACCGTTAAAATTAAAGGTACGACGTATAAAATGAATAAATACGACGATAAATTTTATTGTACGATTTAAAGATAACGTCGTAGAACTATACGAGAATGACGTCGATATATTTATATTTTCCGTCGTTGTAAATTTATTTAATACGGCGATATTTTGTATTTTAAAGCCGTGGATTTGTTTGTAATTATACGGCGTCTTATACGAAAACCTCGTCATGTTATTTTATGAGTAAAAACGGCAGTTTTTATTGAAATCGTCGTCTTTACTTTCTACGTCGGTCGATTCATAACTTCTGCCGTTCTTTGTTGGCATTGATTTTACACTGCGGAAATCTGTTTCAAATAGACGTCGGTTGTTTAATTATGTACGTCGTTGTTTTTGAACAGCCATTTGAAACTCCATTTTTTAGTTGTCTAAGGTTGTATTACACGATGGTGTTTTTAGAACCGTCGTCTTTTTATAAACCACGACGGTTTTCACTTAGACCGTCGTTGTTTTCTGGTCGTCTTTTTCACTTTTTGTAGTAGTGCTACCACAATTAGGGATTTGATTTACCCTAATTAATCAAATCCCTAATTAATCAAATCAATTCTAAGAAGGGGAGGAATAATTCCCTTCCATCCATGGAATTATTCCTCTGAAACCCTAGCCTCCGAGACCACTATAAAAGGATAGCCACACACAAGGGTTGAGGTACGTCAGAAATACTACTAAAATCTCCACAGAAAATTCCTCTCAAACCCTAGCCACCACTTTTCTCTCTCTCTTTTACATAAGGCTCCGGCTGCCGGATTTATATTATAAACACATCTCGTACCCTATTTTAGCTATCGTTTCTCTACGGATCGATTGAACTGACTTAGGCATCGGAGGGCCTTTGGCCAACACCCCCCCGGGTGTGGTCCTCTTATTTGTTCTATTTTGCAGGGAGAAAGAGGCGGCGAAGAAAAAAGGGGAATCTTTCGAACCGAATATTCTCTTGGGGAAATTTGCTCCCACACCAACCACTCCATTTCATAACAAACTTCGTACGAACCTGACTTGTCCAATTTCATGGACCAATCGATATCGGAATGATTCCAAAACTTGGGGAACATCATAATATAGTTGGAGGACTCATTTGGTGGGTTTCGAGTGAAATCCAATGGCTAAAACTATGCAATACAACAACCACTCCATTTCAGGGACAAATCGATATCGGATTGAGTCCAAAACTTGGGGAACATCATAATATGGTGGGAGGAGTCCATTGGTGACTTAAGAGTGAAATCCAATTGCTAAAACTATGCAATACACCAACCACTCCATTTCAGAACGAACTTCGTACGAACCTGAATTGTCCAATTTCACGGACCAATCAATATCGGATTGAGTCCAAAAGTTGGGGAATATCATAACATGGTGGGAGGAGTCATTTGGTGGGTTTTGAGTGAAATCCAGTCTCCAGAAATATGCAATACACCAACCACTCCATTTCAGAACGAACTTCGTACGAACCTGAATTGTCCAATTTCATGGACCAATCGATATGGGATTGAGTCCAAAACTTGGGGAACATCATAATATGGTGGGAGGAGTCATTTGGTGACTTTTGAGTGAAATCCAATGGCTAAAACTTTGAAATACACAAACCACTCCATTTCAGAACGAATTTTGTACGAACCCGAATTGTCCAATTTCATGGACAAATCGATATCGGATTGAGTCCAAAACTTTGGGAACAACATAATATGGTGGGAGGAGTCATTTGGTGACATTTGAGTCAAATCCAATGGCTAAAACTATGCAATACAAAAACCACTCCATTTCATAACGAACTTCGTACGAACCTGACTTGTCCGATTTCTTGAACCAATAGATATCGGATTTAGTCCAGAACTTGGGGAACATCATAATATTGTGGGAGGAGTCATTTGGTCGGTTTTGAGTGAAATCCAATCTGTAGAACTATACAATGCACCAACCACTCCATTTTAGAATGAACTTCATACGAACATGAATTGTCCAATTTGAAGGACCAATCGATATCGGATTGATTCCAATACTTGGGGAACATCGTAATATGGTGGGAGGAGTCATTTGGTGAGTTTTGAGTGAAATCCAAAGGCTAAAACTGTGCAATACACCAACCACTCCATTTTGTAACGAACTTCGTACGAACCTGAATTGTCCAATTTCATGGACCAATTGATGTCGGATTGAGTCCAAAACTTGGCGAACATCGTAATTTGGTGGGAGGAGTCATTGGGTGGGTTTTGAGTGACGTCCATTCTCTAGAACTATGCAATACACTAACTACTTCATTTCATAACGAACTTCGTACGAACCTGAATTGTCCAATTTCATGGATCAATTGATATTGGATTGAGTACAAAACTTGGGGAAGATCATAATATGATGAGTCGAGTCATTTGGTGGATGTTGAGTGAAGTCCTATCTCTAAAACTATACAATACACCAACCACTCTATTTCATAACGAACTTCGTACAAACCTAAATTGTCCAATTTCATGGATCAATCGATATTGGATTGAGTCCAACACTTTGGGAACATCATAATATTGGGAGGAGTCATTTGGTGACTTTGAGTGAAATCTAATGGCTAAAACTACGCAATACACCAACCACTCCATTTCGTAACAAACTTCATACGAACCTGAATTGTCCAATTTCATGGACCAATTGATATCGGATTGAGTCCAAAACTTGGGGAACATCGTAATTTGTTGCGATGAGTCATTTGGTGACATTTGAGTCAAATCCAATGGCTAAAATTATGCAATACAACAATCACTCCATTTCATAATGAACTTCGTACGAATCTGAGTTGTCCAATTTCAAGGACCAATCGATATCGGATTGAGTCCAAAAGTTGGGGAACATCATAATATGGTGGGAGGAGTCATTTGGTGAGTTTTGAGTGAAATCCAGTCTGTAGAACTATGCAATACACTAACCACTTCATTTCAGAACGAACTTCGTACGAACCTGAGTTGTCCAATTTCATGGACCAATCGATATCGGATTGAGTCCAAAACTTGGGGAACATCATAGTATGGTGGGAGGAGTCATTTGGTGACTTTTGTGTGAAATCCAATGGCTAAAAATATGCAATACACCAACCACTCCATTTCACAACGAACTTCGTTCGAAGCTGAATTGTCCAATTTCGTGGACCAATCGATATCGGATTGACTCCAAAACTTGAGGAACATCATAATTTGATGCGATGAGTCATTTGGTGACTTTTGAGTGAAATCGAATGGCTAAAAGTTTGAAATACACAAACCACTCCATTTCAGAACGAATTTTATACGAACCTGAATTGTCCAATTTCATGGACAAATCAATATCGGATTGAGCCCAAAACATGGGGAACATCATAATATGATGGGGGGAGTCATTTGGTGGGTTTTGAGTGAAGCCCAATCCCTAGACCTATGCAATACAACAGCCACACCATTTGACAAAGAACTTCGTTCGAACCTGAATTGTCCAATTCCACGGACCAATCGATATCGGATTGAGTCGAAAACTTGGGAACATCAAAATATGGTGGGTGGAGTCATTTGGTGACTTTTGAGTGAAATCCAATGGCTAAAACTATGCAATACACAAATCTCCCCATTTCATAACGAACTTCGTACGAACCTGAATTGTCCAATTTCCTGGGCCAATCGATATCAGATTCAGTCCAGAACTTTGGGAACAACATAATATGGTGGCAGGAGTCATTTGGTGACATTTGAGTCGAATTCAATAGCTAAAACTGTGCAATACACCAACCACTCCATTTCATAACGAACTTCATACGAAACTGATTTGTCCAATTTCATGGACCAATCGAGATCGGATTGAGTCCAAAACTTGGGGAACATCATAATATGGTGGGCGGAGTCATTTGGTGGGTTTTGAGTGAAATCCAATCTCTAGAACTATGCAATACACCAACCACTCCGTTTCATAACGAATTTCGTACGAAGCAAAAATTGTCCAATTTCATGGACCAATCGATATCGGCTTGAGTCCAAAACTCGTGCAACATCATAATACGGTGGGAGAAGTCATTTGGTGACTTTTGAGTGAAATCCAATGGCTAAAACTACACAATAAACCACCCCCTGCATTTCATAACGAACTTCGTACGAACCTGAATTGTCCAATTTCATGGACCAATCGGTATTGGATTGAGTCCAACACTTTGGGAACATCATAATATGGTGCAAGGAGTCATTTGGTGACTTTGAGTGAAATCCAAGGGGTAAAACTATGCAATACACCAACCACTCCATTTCGTAACGAACTTCAGATGAACCTTAATTGTCCAATTTCGTGGACCAATAGATATCGGATTGAGTCCAAAACTTGGAGAACATCATAATATGGTGGGAGGAGTCATTTTGGTAGGTTTTGAGTGAAATCCAATTAGAACTATGCAACACACTAACCACTCTATTTCATAACGAACTTCGTACGAACCTGAATTGTCTAATTTCAAGGACCAATCGATATCAGATTGAGTCCAAAACTTGGGGAACATCATAATATGGTGGGATAAGTCATTTGGTGGTTTTTGAGTGAAATCCAATCTCTACAATTGTGCAATACACCAACCACTCCATTCCATAACGAACTTCGTGCGAACATGAATTGTCTAATTTCATGGACCAATCGATATTGGATTGAGTCCAAAACTTGGGGAACATCATATCATGGTGGGAGGAGTCATTTGATGGGTTTCGAGTGAAATCCAATTTCTACAATTGTGTAATACAACAACCACTCCATTTCATAACGAACTTCGTACGAACCTGAATTGTCCAATTTCATGGACCAATCGATATCGGATTGAGTCCAAAATTTTGGGAACAACATAATATGGTGGGAGGAGTCATTTGGTGATTTTTGAGTCAAATCCAATGGCTAAAACTATGCAATACACCAACCACTACATTTCATAATGAACTTCGTACGAACTTGAATTGTCCAATTTCATGGACCAATCGATACTAGATTGAGTCCAAAACTTGGGGAACATCAAAATATGATGGGAAGAGTAATTTGGCTACTTTTGAGTGAGATTCAACGGCTAAAACTATGAAATACACAAACCACTCCATTTCCAAACGAACTTCGGACGAACCTGAATTGTCCAATTTCATGGACCAATCGATATCGCATGAGTCCAAAACTTAGGGAACATCATAATATGATGGGAGTAGTCATTTGGTGGGTTCTGAGTGAAATCCAATCTCTGGAACTATATGATACGCCAACCACGTCATTTCAGAACAAACTTCGTACGAACCTGAATTGTCAAATTTCATGGACCAATCGATATCGGATTGAGTCCAAAACTTGGGGAACGTTATAAAATTGTGGGAGGAGTCATTTGGGGGGTTTTGAGTGGAATCCAATCTCTAGAACTATACAATGCACCAACCACTCCATTTCAGAACGAACGTCGTAGGAACCTGAATTGTCCAATTTCATTCACCAATCGATATCGGATTGAGTCGAAAATTTGGGGAACATCATAATGTTGTAGGAGGAGTCATGTGGTGAAGTTTGAGTGAAATCAAATTGCCAAAACTGCGCAATACATCAACCACCCTATTTTGTAACGAACTTCGTACGAACATGAATTGTCAAATTTCATGGACCAATCGATATCGGACTGAGTCCAAAACTTGGGGAACATCATAATATGGTGTGAGGAGTCATTTGGTGAGTTTTGTGTGAAATCAAATCTCTAGAACTATGCAATTCGTCCACCACTCCATTTCATAACGACCTTCATACGAACCTGAAATTTCCAATTTCTTGGACCAATCGATATCGGATTGTGTCCAAAACTTGGGGAACATCATAATATTGTGGAAGGAGTGGGTTTTGAGTGAAATTCAATCTCTGGAACTATACAATATGCCAACCACTCCATTTCAGAACAAACTTCGTACGAACCTGGATTGTCGAATTTCCTGGACCAATCGAAATTGGATTCACTCCAAAACTTGGGGAACATCAAAATATAGTGGGAGGAGTCATTTGGGGGGTTTTCAGTGAAATCCAATGGCTAAAACTATGAAATATACAGACCACTCCATTTCAGAACGAACTTCTTACGAACCTGAATTGTCCAATTTCATGGACCAATCGATATCGGATTGAGTCCAAAACTTGGGGAACATCATAATATAATGGGAGGAGTCATGTGGTGGGTTTTGAGTGAAATCCAATCTCTGGAACTATACGCCATTTCAGAACAAACTTCGTATGAACCTGAATTGTTGAATTTCATTGACCAATCGATATCGGATTGAGTCCAAAACTTGGGGAACGTTGTAAAATTATGGGAGGAGTCATTTGGGGGGTTTTGAGTGAAATCCAATCTCTAGAACTATACAATACCCCAACCACTCCATTTCAGAACGAACGTCGTACGAACCTGAATTGTCCAATTTCATGGACCAATCGATATCGGATTGAGTCCAAAACTTGGGGAACATCATAGTATGGTGGGAGGAGTCATTTGGCGGGTTTTGAGTGAAATCCAATGGCTAAAACTATGAAATACACAGACCACATCATTTCAAAACGAACGTCGTACGAACCGAAATTGTCCAATTTCATGGACCAATCGATATCAGATTGAGTCCAAAACTTGGGGAACATCATAATATAGTAGAAGGAGTCATTTGTGGGTTTTTAGTGAAATCCAATGGCTAAGACTTTGAATACACAGACCACTCCATTTCAAAACAAACGTCGTACGAACCTGGATTGTCCAATTTCATGGACCAATCGATATCGGATTGAGTCCAAATACATCATAATATAGTGGGAGGAGTAATTTGGCGGGTTTTGAGTGAAATCCAATCTCTAGAACTGTACAATACACCAACCACTCCATTCCAGAATGAACGTCGTACAAACCTGAATTGTCCAATTTCATGGACCAATCGATATCGGATTGAGTCCAAAACTTGGGTAACATCATAATGATGTGGGATGAGTCATTTGGTGGGTTTTGAGTGAAATCCAATCTCTTGAACTATACAATACACCAACCACTCCATTTCAGAACGAACGTCGTACGAACCTAAATTGTCCAATTGCATGGAGCATTCGATATCAGATTGAGTCCAAAACTTGGGGAACATCATAATATGGTGGGAGGAGTTATTTCGCGGATTTTGAGTGAAATCCAATGGCTAAAACTATGAAATACACAGACCACCCCATTTCAGAACGAATGTCGTACGAACTTGAATTGTCCAATTTCATGGACCAATCGATATCGGATTGTGTCCAAAACTTGGGGAACATCATAATATGGTGGGAGGAATCAATTGGTGGTATTGAATGAAATCCAATCCTTAGAACTATGCAATACACCAACCACTCTATTTCAGAAAGAACTTCTTACGAACCTAAATTGTTCAATTTCATGGACCAATCGATATCGGATTGAGTCCAAAACTTGGGGAACATCATAATATGGTGAGAGGAGTCATTTGGCGGGTTTTGAGTGAAATCCAATGTCTAAAACTATGAAATACATAGACCACTACATTTCAGAACGAGCTTCGGACAAACCAGAATTGTTCAATGTCATGGACCAATCGATATCGGATTGAGTCCAAAATTTGGGGAACATCAAAATATGGTTGGAGGTGTCATTTAGTGGGTTTTCAGTGAAATCAAATCTCTAGAACTATATAATACACCAAAACTTGGGGAACATCATAATGTTGACCGAGTCATTTGGTGGGTTTTGTGTGAAATCCAATTTCTAGAACTATACAATACACCAAACACTCCATTTCATAAGGAACTTCATACGAACATGAAATGTTCGATTTCATGGACCAATCAATATCGGATTGAGTCCAAAATTTGGGGAACATCATCATGCTGTGGGAGGAGTCATTTGGAGAGTTTTGAGTAAAATACAATCGCTATCACGCAATACACCAACACTCCATTTCAGAACGAACGAGGAGTCATTTGCTGTGTTTTGAGTGAAATCCAATGGCTAAAACTATGCAATAAACCACCCACCCCATTTCATAACGAACTTCGTACGAACCTGAATTGTCCAATTTCATGGACCAATCGATATCGAATTGACTCCAAAAGTTAGGGAACATCATAATATGATGAGTGGAGTCATTTGGTGTGTTTTGTGTGAAATCCAATGGCTACAACTATGCAATACACCAACCACTCCATTTCTTAATGAGCTTCGTACGAACATGAATTGTCGGATTTCATGGACCAATCGATATCGGATTGAGTACAAAACCTGGGGAACATCATAATATAGTGGGAGGAGTCAGTTGGTGGGTTTTGAGTGAAATCCAATCTCATGAACTATGCAATACCCCAACCACTCCATTTCAGAACGTACTACGTACACACCTGAATTCTCCAATTTCACGGACCAATCGATATTGAGTCCAAAACTTGGGGAACACCACAATACGGTGGGAGGAGCCATTTGGTGACTTTTGAGTGAAATCCAATGGCTAAAATTACGCAATACACCAACCACTCCATTTCATCAGGAACTTTGTACGAACCTGAACTGTCCAATTTCGTGGAGCAATCGATATCGGATTGAGTCCAAAACTTGAGGAACATCGTAATATGGTGGGAGGAGTCATTTGGTGACTTACGAGTGAAATCCAATGGCTAAAACTATGCAATACACCAACCACTCCATTTCAGAACGTAATACGTACGTACTGAATTGTTCGATTTCATGGACCAATCGATATCGGATTGAGTTCAAAACTTGGGGAACATCATAATATGGTGGGAGGAGTCATTTGGAGTGTTTTGAGTGAAATCCAATGGCTAAAACTATGCAATAAACCACCCACCCCATTTCACAACGAACTTCGTACGAACCTGAATTGTCTCATTTCATGGACCAATCGATATCGGATTGAGTTCAAAACTTGGGGAACATCATAATATGATGGGTGGAGTCATTTGGTGACTTTTAAGTGAAATCCAATGGCTAAAACTATGCAAGAAACCAACCACTCCATTTTATAACGAACTTCCCACGAACCTGAATTGTCCAATTTCATGGAGCAATCGGTATCGGATTGAGTCCAACACTTAGGGAACATGACAATGTGGTGGGAGGAGTCATTTGGTGGGTTTTGAGTGAAATCCAATCTCTATAACAATGCAATACACCAACCACTCCATTTCAAAACGCACTTCGTAGGAACCTGAATTGTCTAATTTCATGGACCAATCGATACTGGATTGAGTCCAAAACTTGGGGAACATCATAATATGAAGGGTGGAGTCATTTGGTGCGTTTTGAGTGAAATCCAATCTCTAGAACTATGCAAACAGCAACCACTCCATTAGAGAACGAACTTCGTACGAACATGAATAGTCCAATTTCGTGGACAATTCAATATCGGATTGAGTCCAAAACTTGGGGAACATCATAATATGGTGGGAGGAGTCATTTGGTGTGTTTTGAGTGAAATCCAATGGGTAAAACTATGCAATACATCAACCACTCCATTTCATAACGACCTTCGTATGAACCGAATTGTCCAATTTCGGGGAACAATCGATGTCGGATTGACTCCAAAACTTGTGGAACATCGTAATATGGTGGGAGGAGTCATTTGGTGACTTTTGAGTGAAATCCAATGGCTAAAACTATGCAATACACCAACCACTACATTTCATAACGAACTTTGTACGAACTTGAATTGTCCAATTTCAAACACCAATCGGTATCGGATTGAGTACAAAACTTGGGGAACATCATAATAATGTGGGAGGAGTCATTTGGTGGGTTTTGAGTGAAATCAAATCTCTAGAGATATACAATTCGCCAACCACTCAATTTCGTAACGAACTTCGTACGAACCTGAAATATTCAATTTCATAGACCAATCGACATCGGATAGAGTTAAAAGCTTGGGGAACATCATAATATGGTGGGAGAAGTCATTTGGTGGGTTTTGAGTGGGATCCAATCTCTAGAACGATGCAGTACACCAGCCACTCCATTTTATAACGAACTTTGTACGAACCTGAATTGTTCAATTTCATGGACCAATTGATATCGGATTGAGTCCAAAAGTTGGGGAATTGTCCAATTTCATGGACCAATCGATATCGGATTGAGCCCAAAAAATGAGGAACTTCATAATGTGGTGGGAGTAGTCATTTGGGGGGTTTTGAGTGAAATCCAATCTCTAGAACTATGCAATACAACGACCACCCCATTTCATAACGAACTTTATACGAACATGAATTGTCCAATTTCATGGACCAATCGATATTGGATTGAGTCAAAAACTTGGGGAACATCATAATATGAAGGGTGGAGTCATTTGGTGCGTTTTGAATGAAATCCAATCTCTAGAACTATGCAAACACCAACCACTCCACTAAAGAACGAACTTCATACGAACATGAATAGTGCAATTTCTTGGACAATTCAATATCGGATTGCGTCCAAAACTTGGGGAACATCATAATATGGTGGGAAGAGTCATTTGGTGTGTTTTGAGTGAAATCTAATGGCTAAAACTATGCAATACACCAACCACTCCATTTTAAAACGAACTTTGTACGACCCTGATTTGTCCAATTTCAGGGACCAATCGATATCGGATTGAGTCCAAAACTTGGGGAACATCGTAATACGGTGGGAGGAGCCATTTGGGAACTTTTTGAGTGAAATCAAATGGCTAAAACTATACAATACACCAACCACTAAATTACATAACGAACATTGTACGAACCTGAATTGTCCAATTTCATGGACCAATCAATATCGGACTGAGTCCAAAACTTGGGGAATATCATGATATGGTGGGAGGAGTCATTTGGTGGGTTTTGAGTGAAATCCAATCTCTCGAACTATACAATACACCAACCACTCCATTTCATAACGAGCTTTGTACGAACCTGAATTGTCCAATTTCATGGACCAATCCATATTGGATTGAGTATAAAACTTGGGGAACATCATAATATGGTGGGTGGAGTCATTTGGTGACTTTTGAGTGAAATCCAATGGCTAAAACTATGCAATACACCAACCGCTCCACTTCATAACGAACTTCGTACGAACCTTAATTGTACAATTTCATGGACCAATCAAATTCAGATTGAGTCCAAAACTTGAGGAACATCATAATATAATGGGAGGGGTCATTTGGTGACTTTTGAGTGATAATGCAATGGCTAAAACTATGCAATACACCAACCACTCCATTTCAGAACAAACTTCGTACGAAACTGAATTGTCCAATTTTATGGACCAATTTATATCGGATTGAGTCCAAAACTATCATAATATGGTGGGCGGAGTCATTTGGTGTTTTTTGAGTGAAATCCAATGGCTACAACTATGCAATATACACTACTCCATTTCAGAATGACCTTCGTACGAACCTGAATTGTCCAATTTCATGGACCAATCGATATCGAATTGACTCCAAAACTTGGGGCACATCATAATATGATGAGTGGAGTCATTTGGTGTGTTTTGTGTGAAATCCAATGGCTACAACTATGCAATACACCAACCACTCCATTTCTTAATGAACTTCGTACGAACTTGAATTGTCCGATTTCATGGACCAATCGATATCGGATTGAGTACAAAACTTGGGGAACATCATAATATAGTGGGAGGAGTCAGTTGGTGGGTTTTGAGTGAAATCCAATCTCATGAACGATGCAATACACCAACCACTCCATTTCAGAACGTACTACGTACACACCTGAATTCTCCAATTTCACGGACCAATCGATATCGGATTGAGTCCAAAACTTGGGGAACATCACAATATGGTGGGAGGAGCCATTTGGTGACTTTTGAGTGAAATCCAATGGCTAAAATTACGCAATACACCAACCACTCCATTTCATCACGAATTTCGTACGAACCTGAACTGTCCAATTTCGTGTACCAATCGATATCGGATTGAGTCCAAAACTTGGGAAAAATCATAATATGGTGGGAGGAGTCATTTGGTAGGTTTTGAGTGAAATCTAATGGCTAAAACTATGCAATACACCAACCACTCCATTTCAGAACGAACTACGTACGTACTGAATTGTTCGATTTCATGGACGAATCGATATCGGATTGAGTCCAAAACTTGGGGAACAACATAACATGGTGGGAGGAGTCATTTGGTGACTTTTGAGTGAAATCCAAGGCTAAAACTTTGAAATACACCAACCTCTCCATTTCAAAACGAAGTTTGTACGAACCTGGATTGTCTAATTTCATAGACAAATCCATATCGGATTGAGTCCAAAACTTGGGGAACATCATAATATGGTGGGAGGAGTCATTTGGTGGGTTTTGAGTGAAATCCAATCTCTATAACTATGCAATACACCAACAACTCCATTTCAGAACGAACTTCGTTCGAACATGAATTGTCCAATTTCGTGGACCAATCAATATCGGATTGAGTCCAAAACTTGGGGAACATCATAATATGGTGGGAGGAGTCATTTGGTAACTTTTGAGTGAAATCCAATGGCTAAAACTATGCAATACACTAACAACTCCATTACATAACGAACTTCGGACGAACCTAAATTGTCCAATTTCATGGACGAATCAATATCGGATTGAGTCCAAAACTTGGGGAACAACATAACATGGTGGGAGGAGTCATTTGGTGACTTTTGAGTGAAATCCAATGGCTAAAACTTTGAAATACACAAACCTCTCCATTGCAGAACGAAGTTTGTACGAACCTGAATTGTCTAATTTCAAAGACAAATCCATATCGGATTGAGTCCAAAACTTGTGGAACATCATAATATGCTGGGAGGAGTCATTTGGTGGGTTTTGAGTGAAATCCAATCCCTAGTACTATACAATACACCAACCACTCCATTCAGAACGAACTTCGTACGAACCTGAATTGTCCGATTACAAGGACCAATCGATATCGGATTGAGTCCAAAGCTTGGGGAAGATCATAATAAGGTGGGAGGAGTCATTTGGTAACTTTTGAGTGAAATCCAATGGCTAAAACTATGCAATACACTAACCACTCCGTTTCAGAATGAACTTCGTACGAACCTGAATTGTCCAATTTCATGGACCAATCGATATCGGATTGAATCCAAAACTTGGGGAACATCATAACATGGTGGGAGGAGTCATTTGGTGACTTTTGAGTGAAATCCAATGGCTAAAACTTTGAAATACACAAACCTCTCCATTTCAGAACGAAGTTGGTACGAACCTGAATTGTCTAATTTCGTAGACAAATGCATATCGGATTGAGTCCAAAACTTGGGGAACATCATAATATGGTGGGAGGAGTCATTTGGTGGGTTTTGAGTGAAATCCAACTCTACAACTATGCAATACACCAACCACTCCATTTCGTAAAGAACTTCGTACAAAGCTGAATTGCCCAAGTTCATAGATCAATCGATATCGGATTGAGTCCAAAACTTGGTGAACGTAATAATATGACGGGAGGAGTCATTTGGTGGGTTCTGAGTGGAATCTAATGGCTACAACTATGCAATACAGCAACCACTCCATTTCATAACGAACTTTGTACAAAGGTAAATTGTCCAATTTCAAGGACCAATCGATATCGGATTGAGTCCAAAGCATTGGGAACATTATAATATGATGGGACGGGTCATTTGGGGGGTTTTGAGTGAAATCCAAAGGCTACAACAGTGCAATACACCAACCACTCCATTTCATAACGAATTTCGTACTAACCTTAATTGTCCAATTTCATGGAACAATCGATATCGGATTGAGTCCCAAACTTGGGGAACATCATAATATGGTGGGAGGAGTCATTTGGTGACTTTTGAGTGAAATCCAATGCATAAAACTTTGAAATACACAAACCACTCCATTTCATAACGAACTTCGTACGAACCTGAATTGTCCAATTCCATGGACCAATCGATATCAGATTGAGTCTAAAACTTGGGGAGCGTCATAATATGGTGGGAGGAGTCATTTGGTGACTTTTGAGTGAAAACCAATCTCTACAACTATGCAATACAACAACCACTCCATTTTATAATGAACTCCTTATGAACCTGAATTGTCCAATTTCAGGGACTAATCGATATCGGATTGAGTCTAAAGCTTGGGGAACATCATAATATGATGGGAGGAGTCATGTGGTGGTTTCTGAGTGAAATCCAATGGCTACAACTATGCAATGCACCAACCACTCCATTTCGAAACGAACTTTGTATGAACCTGAACTGTCCAATTTCATGGACCAATCGATATCGAATTGAGGACAAAACTTAGTGAACATCATAATATGATGGGTGGAGTCATTTGGTGAGTTTTGAATGAAATCCAATGCCGAAAATTAAGCAATACACCACCCACTCCATTTTTCATAACGAACTTCGTACGAACTTGAATTGTCCAATTTCATGGACGAATCGATATCGGATTGAGTCCAAAACATGGGGAACATCATAATATGGTGGGAGGAGACATTGGTAGGGTTCTGAGCGAAATCCAATGGCTACAACTATGCAATACACCAACCACTCGATTTCATAACAAACTTCGTACGAACCTGAATTGTCCAATTTCGTGGACCAATCGATCTTCGATTGAGTCCAAAACTTGGCGAACAACATAATATGGCGGGAGGAGTCATTTGGTGACTTTTGAGTTAAATCCAATGGCTAAAACTTTGAAATACACAAACCACTCCATTTGGGAACGAACTTCGTACGAACCTGTATTGTCCTATTTCAAAGACCAATCGCGATCGGATTGAGTCCAAAACTTGGGGAACATCATAATCTGATGGGTGGAGTCATTTGGTTAGTTTTGAATGAAATCCAATGCCGAAAATTAAGCAATACACCACCCACTCCATTTCATAACGATCTTCGTACGAACCTGGATTTTCCAATTTCATGGACCAATCGATATCGGATTGAGTCCAAAACTTGGGGAACACCATAGTATGGTGGGATGAGTCATTTGGCAGGTTTTGAGTGGAATCCAATCTCTAGAACAATGCAATACACCAACCACTCCATTTCAGAACGAACTTTATACGATCCCGAATTGTTCAATTTCATGGTCCAATCGATATCGGATTGAGTCCAAAACTTGGGGAACATCATAATATGGTGGGAGGAGTCATTTGGTGACTTTTGAGTGAAATCCAATATCTAAAACTTTGAAATACACAAACCACTCCATTTCAGAACGAACTTCATACGAATCTGTATTGTCCTATTTCAAAGACCAATCGCGATCGGATTGAGTCCAAAACTTGGGGAACATCATAATATGATGGGTGGAGTCATTTGGTTAGTTTTGAATGAAATCCAATGCCGAAAATTAAGCAATACACCACCCAATCCATTTCATAACGAACTTCGTACGAACCTAGATTTTCCAATTTCATGGACCAATCGATATCGGATTGAGTCCAAAACTTGGGGAACACCATAGTATGGTGGGAGGAGTCATTTGGCAGGTTTTGAGTGGAATCCAATCTCTAGAACAATGCAATACACCAACCACTCCATTTCAGAACGAACTTTATACGATCCCGAATTGTTCAATTTCATGGTCCAATCGATATCGGATTAAGTCCAAAACTTGGGGAACATCATAATATGGTGGGAGGAGTCATTTGGTGACTTTTGAGTGAAATCCAATGCATAAAACTTTCAAATACACAAACCACTCCATTTCATAACGAACTTCGTACAAACCTGAATTGTCCAATTTCATGGACGAATCGATATCGGATTGAGTCCAAAACTTGGGGAACAACATAACATGGTGGGAGGAGTCATTTGGTGACTTTTGAGTGAAATCCAATGGCTCAAACATTGCAATACGCCAACCACTCCATTTCAAAACGAACTTCGTACGAACACGAATTGTCCACTTTCATAGACCAATCGATATCGGATTGAGTCCAAAACTTGGGGAACATCATAATATGGTGGGAGGAGTCATTTGGTTGGTTTTGAGAGAAATACAATCTCTAGAACTATGCAATACACCAACCACTCCATTTCATAACGAACTTCGTACGAACTTGAATTGTCCAATTTCATGGACCAATCGATATCGGATTGAGTCCAAGACTTAGGGAACATCATAATATGGTGGGTGGACTCATTTGGTGGGTTTTTAGTGAAATCCAGTCCCTAGAACTATGCAATACACCAACCACTCCATTTCATAACGAACTTCGTACGAACTTGAATTGTCCAATTTCATGGACCAATCGATATCGGATTGAGTCGAAGACTTAGGGAACATCATAATATGGTGGGTGGACTCATTTGGTGGGTTTTGAGTGAAATCCAGTCCCTAGAACTATGCAATACACCAACCACTCCATTTCATAACGAACTTCGTACGAACTTGAATTGTCAAATTTCGTGGACCAATCGATGTCGGATTGAGCCCAAAACTTGGGGAACATCATAATATGGTGGGAGGAGTCATTGGGAGGGTTCTGAGTGAAATCCAATTTCTACAACTATGCAATACACCAACCACTTCATTTCATAACAAACTTCGTACGAACCTGAATTGTCCAATTTCGTGGACCAATCGATCTCGGATTGAGTCCAAAACTTGGGGAACATCATAATATGGCGGGAGGAGTCATTTGGTGACTTTTGAGTTAAATCCAATGGCTAAAACTTTGAAATACACAAACCACTCCATTTCGGAACGAACTTCGTACGAACCTGAATTGTCCAATTTCAAGGACCAAGCGAGATCGGATTGATTTCAAAACTTAGGGAACATCATAATATGGTGGGAGGAGTCATTTGGTGGGTTTTGAGTGAAATCCAATGGCTAAAACTATGCAATACACCAACCACTCCGTTTCAGAACGAACTTCGTACGAACCTGAATTGTCCAAGTTGAGACCAAAACTTGGCCAACACCGTAATATGATGCGTGGAGTCATTTAGTAGGTTTTGAGTGAAATCCTATCTCGAGAACAATGCAATACACCACCCACTCCATTTCATAACGAACTTCGTATGAACCTGAATTTTCCAATTTCATGGACAAATCGATATCGGATTGAGTCCAAAACTTGGGGAATATCATAATGTGGTGGGAGGAGTCATTGGGTGGGTTTTGAGTGAAATGAAATCTCTCGAACTATGCAATACACCAACCACTCCATTTCATAACGAACTTCGTACGAACCTGAATTGTCCAATTTGATGGACCAACCTCGATCAGATTGAGACCAAAACTTGGCCAACTTCATAATATGATGGGAGGAGTCATTTGGTGAGTTTTGAATGAAATCCAATGGCTTAAACTATGCAATACACCACCGACTCCATTTCATAACGAACTTCGTACGAACTTGAATTTTTCAATTTCATGGACCAATCGGTATCGGATTGAGTCCAAAACTTGGGTAACAACATAATATGGTGGGAGGAGTCATTGGGGGGGTTTTGAGTAAAATCCAATCTCTAGAACTATGCAATACACCAACCACTATAACGAACTTTGTACGAACCTGAATTGTCCAATTTGATCGACCAATCAATATCGGATTACGTCCAAAACTTGGGTGACATCATAATCTGGTGGGAGGAGTCATTTGGTGGGCTTTGAGTGAAGTCCAATCCCTAGAACTATGCAATACACCAACCACTCCATTTCATAACGAACTTCGTACGAACCTGAATTGTCCAATTTCATGGACCAATCGATATCGGATGGAGTCCAAAACTTGGGGAACATCAAAATGTGGTGGGATGAGTCATTTGGTGTGTTTTGAGTGAAATTCTATCTCGAGAACTATGCAATACACCACCCATTCCATTTCATAACGAACTTCGTATGAACCTGAATTGTCCAATTTCGTGGACAAATCGATATCGGATTGAGTCCAAAACTTGGGGAACATCATAATACGGTGGGAGGAGTCATTTGGTGGCTTTTGAGTGAAATCCAATCTCTACAACTATGCAATACACCAACCACTCCATTTCATAACGAACTTCGTACGAACCTGAATTGTCCAATTTCATGGACCAATCGATATCAGATTGAGTCCAAAACTTGGGGAACAACATAATATGGTGGGAGGAGTCATTTGGTGACTTTTGAGTGAAATCCAATGGCAAAACCTTTGAAATGCAAAAAACCACTCCGTTTCAGAACGAACTTCGTACAAACCTGCATTGTCCAATTTCATGGACCAATCGATATCGGATTGAGTCCAAAACGTGGAGAACATTATAATATGGTGGGAGGAGTTGTTTGGGGAGTTTTGACTAAAATCCAATGGCTAAAACTATGCAATACACCAACCAGTGCATCTCATCACGAACTTCGTACGAACCTGAATTGCTCGATTTCATGGACCAATCGAGATCGGATTCAGTGCAAAACTTGGGGAACTCCATAATATGGTGGGAGGAGTCATTTGGTGACTTTTGAGTTAAATCCAATAGCTAAAACTTTGCAATACACCAACCACTCTATTTCAGAACGAACTTTGTGCGAACCTAAATTGTCCAATTTCATGGACCAATCGAGATCGGATTGAGTCCAGAACTTGGGGAACATCATAATATGGTGGGAGGAGTCATTTGGTGGGTTCTGAGTGAAATCCAATCTCTACAACCATTGAATAAACCAACCACTCCATTTCATAACGAACTTCGTACGAACTTGAATTGCCTAATTTCAAGAACCAATCGCCATCGGATTGAGTCCAAAACTTGGGGAACATCATAATATGATGGGTGGAGTCATTTGGTGACTTCTGGGTGGAATCCAATTTTTAAAACTATGCAATACAACAACCACTCCATTTCAGAATGAACTTCGTATGAACCTGAATTGTCTAATTTTATGGACCAATCGATATCAGACTGAGTCCAAGACTTGGGGAACATCATAATATGGTGGGAGGAGTCATTTTGTGACTTTTGACTGAAATCCAATGGCAAAAACTACGCAATACCACAACCACCCCATTACGTAACGAACTTCTTACGAACCTGAATTGTCCAATTTCGTGGACCAATTGATATCGGATTGAGTACAAAACTTGAGGAACGTCATAATATGGTGGGGGGAGTCATTCGTGACTTTTGAGTGCAATCCAATGGTTAAAACTATGCAATACACCACCCAGTCCATTGCATAATGAACTTCGTACGAACATGAATTCTCCAATTTTGTGGACCAACTGATATCGGATTGAGTCCAAAACTTGGAGAACGTCATAATATGGTGGGAAGAGTCATTTGATGACTTTTGAGTGAAATACAATGGCTAAAACTATGCAATACACCAACCACTCCATTTCAGAATGAACTTCGTACGAACCTGAATTGTGCAATTTCATGGACCAATCGATATCGGATGGAGTACAAAACTTGTGGAACATCATAATATGATGGGTGGAGCCATTTGGTGAGTTTTGAATGAAATCCAATGGCTAAAACTATGCAATACACCACCCACTCCATTTCATAATGAACTTTGTACGAACCTGAATTGCCCAATTTGATAGACCAATCGATATGAGATGGAGTCCAAAACTTGGGGAACATCATAATATATGGTGGGAGGTGTCATTTGGTGGGTTTTGACTGAAATCCAATTTCTAGAACTATGCAATACACCAATCACTTCATTTCATAACGAACTTCGTACGAACTTGAATTGCCCAATTTCGTGGACCCATCGATATCGGATGGAGTCCAAAACTTTGGGAACATCGTAATATGATGGGTGGAGTCATTTTGTGGGTCTTGAATGAAATCCAATGGCTAAAACTATGCAATACACCACCACTCCATTTCGTAACGAACTTCGTACGAACCTGAATTGTCCAATTTCATGGACCAATCGATATCGGATTCAGTCCAAAACTTGGGGAACATCATAATATGGTGGGAGGAGTCAGTTGGTGACATTTGAGTGAAATCCAATGGCTAAAGGTATGCAATACACCTACCACTCCATTTCAGAAGGAACTTCGTACGAACTTGAATTGTCCAATTTCGTAGACCAATCGATATCGGATTGTGTCCAAAACTTGGGGAACATCATAATAGGGGGGGAGGAGTCATTTTGTGGGTTTTGAGCGAAACCGAATCTCTACAAGTATGCAATACACCAACCATTCCATTTCAGAACGAACTTCGTACAAACCTGAATTGTCCAATTTCATTGACCAATCGATATCGGATTGTGTCCAAAACTTGGGGAACATCATGACACGGTGGGAGGAGTCATTTGGCGGGTTTTTGATGAAGTCCAGTCTCTAGAACTATTCAATACACCAATCACTCCATTTCATAACAAACTTCGTACGAACCTGAATTGTCCAATTTCATAGACCAATCGATATCGGATTGAGTCCAAAACTTGGGGAACATCATAATTGGTAGGAGGAGTCATTGGGTGGGTTTTGACTGAAATCCAATTTCTAGAACTATGCAATACACCAATCACTTCATTTCATAACGAACTTCGTACGAACTTGAATTGCCCAATTTCGTGGACCCATCGATATCGGATGGAGTCCAAAACTTTGGGAACATCGTAATATGATGGGTGGAGTCATTTTGTGGGTCTTGAATGAAATCCAATGGCTAAAACTATGCAATACACCACCACTCCATTTCGTAACGAACTTCGTACGAACCTGAATTGTCCAATTTCATGGACCAATCGATATCGGATTCAGTCCAAAACTTGGGGAACATCATAATATGGTGGGAGGAGTCAGTTGGTGACATTTGAGTGAAATCCAATGGCTAAAGGTATGCAATACACCTACCACTCCATTTCAGAAGGAACTTCGTACGAACTTGAATTGTCCAATTTCGTAGACCAATCGATATCGGATTGTGTCCAAAACTTGGGGAACATCATAATAGGGGGGGAGGAGTCATTTTGTGGGTTTTGAGCGAAACCGAATCTCTACAAGTATGCAATACACCAACCATTCCATTTCAGAACGAACTTCGTACAAACCTGAATTGTCCAATTTCATGGACCAACCGATATCGGATTGAGTCCAAAACTTGGGGAATATCATAATATGGGGGGAGGAGCCATTTGGTGGGTTTTGAGCGAAACCCAATCTGTACAAGTATGCAATACACCAACCACTCCATTTCATAACGAACTACGTACGAACCTGAATTGTCCAATTTCAGGGACCAATCGATATCGGATTGAGTCCAAAACTTGGGGAACATCATAATACGGTGCGAGGAGTCATTTCGTGGGTTTTGAGTGACATCCAATATCTAAAACTATGCAATATGCCAACCACTCCATTTCATAACGAACTTCGTACGAACCTGAATTGTCCAATTTCATGGACCAATCGATATCGGATTGAGTCCAAACCTTGGGGAACATCATAATATGATGGGAGGAGTAATTTGGTGGGTTTTGAGTCACATCCAATATCTAAAACTATGCAATATGCCAACCACTCCCTTTCAGAACGAACTTCGTACGAACCTGAATTGTCCAATTTCATGGACCAATCGATATCGGATTGTGTCCAAAAGTTGGGGAACATCATAATACGGTGGGTGGAGTCATTTGTTGGGTTTTGAGTGAAATCCAATCTCTAAAACTATGCAATACACCAACCAGTCCATTTCAGAACAAACTTCGTACGAACCTGAATTGTCCAATGTGATGGACCAATCGATATCGGATTAAGTCCAAAACTTGGGGAACACCATAATATGATGGTTGGAGTCATTTGGTGACTTTTGAGTGAAATCCAATGGCTAAAACTATGCAATACATCAACCACTCCATTTAAGAATGAACTTCGTACGAACCTGAATTGTCCAATTTGATGGACCAATCGATATCGGATTAAGTCCAAAACTATGCAATGCACCAACCACTCCGTTTTAGAATGAACTTCGTACAAACTTGAATTGTGCAATTTCATGGACCAATCGAATCAGATTGAGTCCAAACCTTGGGGAACATCATAATATGATAGGAGGAGTCATTTGGTGGCTCCTTTGTGAAATCCAATATCTAAAACTATGCAATACACCAACCACTCCATTTCATAACGAACTTCGTACGAACTGAATTGTCCAATTTTCTGAACCAATCGATATCGGATTGAGCTCAAAACTTGGGGATCATCAGAATATGGTGGGAGAAGTCATTTGGTGACTTTTGAGTGAAATCCAGTGGCTAAAACTTTACAATACACCAGCCACTCCATTTGATAACGAACTTCGTACGAACTTGAATTGTCCAATTTGATGGACCAATCGATATCAGATTGAGTCCAAAATTTGGGGAACATAATCATGCTGCGGGAGGATTCATTTGGAGAGTTTTGAGTAAAATACAATCGCTATAACTATGCAATACACCAACCACTCCATTTCAGAATGAACTTCGTACGAACCTGAATTGTCCAATTTCATGGACCAATCGATATCTGATTGATTTCAAAACTTGTGGAACAACATAATATAGTGGGAGGAGTCATTTGCTGGATTTTGTGTGAAGTCCAATCTCTATAACTATGCAATACACCAACTACTCCATTTAATAACGAACTTCGTACGAACCTGAATTGTCCAATTTCATGGAATAATTGATATCGGATTGAATCCCAAACTTGGGGAACATCATATTATGATGGGAGGAGTCATTTGGAGCGTTCTGAGTGAAATCCAATGGCTAAAATTATGCAATACACCAACCACTCCATTTCATAACGAACTTCGTACGAACCTGAATTGTCCAATTTCAAGGACCAATCGATATCGGATTGAGTCCCAAACTTGGGGAACATCATCATATGATGGGAGGGGTCATTTGGTGGGTTTGGAGTGAAATCCAATGGCTACAACTATGCAATACTCCACCCATTCCATTTCTTAACGAACTTCGTACGAACCCAAATTGTCCAATTTCATGGACCAATCGATATCGGATTGAGTCCAAAACTTGGGGAACATCATAATATGATGGATGGAGTCATTTGGTGGGTTTTGAGTGAAGTCCAATCTCTAGAACTATGCAATACACCAACCACTCCATTTCAAAATAAACTTCGTATGAACCTGAATTGTCCAATTTCATGGAACAATCGATATCGGATTGAGTCCAAAACTGGGGGACATCATAATATGGCGGGAGGAGTCATTTGGTGACTTTTGAGTGAAATCCAATGGCTAAAACTATGCAATACACCAACCACTCCATTTCAGAACGAACTTCGTATAAACCTGAAATGTCCAATTTCATGTACCAATTGATATCGGATTGAGTCCAAAACTTAGGGAACATCATAATATATGGTGGGAGGAGTACTTTGGTCAGTTTTTAGTGAAATCGAATGGCTAAAACTATGCAATACACCAACCACTCCATTTCAGAACGAACTTCGTACGAACTTGAATTGTCCGATTTCATGGACCAATCAACATCGGATTGAGGCCAAAACTTGGGGCACATCACAATGTTGTGGGAGGAGTCATTTGGTTAGTTTTGAGTGAAATCCAATTGCCAAAACTATGCAATACACCAATCACTCCATTTAGGAACGAACTTCGTACGAACCTAAATTGTCCAATTTCATGGAACAATCGATATCGAATTGTGTCCAAAACTTGGGGAACGTCATAATATAGTGGGAGGAGTCATTTGGTGGGGTTTGAGTGAAATCCAATCTCTAGAACTATGCAATACACCAACCACTCCATTTCATAACAAACTTTGTACGAACTTGAATTGTCCAATTTCATGGACCAATAAATATCGAATTGATTCCAAAACTTGGGGAACGTCATAATATAGTTGGAGGACTCATTTGGTGGGTTTTAAATGAAATCTTGTCCCTAGATTTATACAATACACCAACCACTCCATTTCATAACAAACTTTGTACGAACTTGAATTGTCCAATTTCATGGACCAATAAATATCGAATTGATTCCAAAACTTGGGTAACGTCATAATATAGTGGGAGGAGTCATTTGGTGGGTTTTCAGTGAAATCCAATCTCTAGAACGATGCAATACACCAACCACTCCATTTCATAACGAATCGATGTCGGATTGAGTCCAAAACTTGGGGAACACCATAATATGGTCGGAGGAGCCATTTGGTGAGTTTTGAGTCAAATCCAATGGCTAAACCTATCCAATACACCAACCACTCCATTTCATAATGTACATCGTACGAACCTAAATTGTCTGTTTTCATGGATCAATCGATATCGAATTGAGTCCAAAACTTAGGGAACATCATAATATAGTGGGAGTAGTCATTTGGTGGGGTTTGAGTGAAATCTAGTGGCTAAAACTGTGAAATACACCAACCACACCATTTAGGAACGAGCTTCATTCGAAACTGAATTGTCCGATTTCATGGGCCAATCAATATCGGTTTGAATCCAAAACTTGGGGAACATCATAATATTGTGGGAGGAGTCATTCGGTGGGTTTTGAGTGAAATCCAATCCCTAGAACTATACAATACCACAACCACTACATTTCATAACAAACTTCGTACAAACCTTAATTGTCTAATTTCATGGACCACTTGATATCGGATTGAGTCCAAAATGTGGGGAACATCATAATATGGTAGGTGGAGTCATTTGGTGACTTTTGAGTGAAATCTGATGGCTAAAACTATACAATACACCAACTAGTTCATTTCAGAACGAACTTTGTACGAACCTGAATTTTCCAATTTCGTGGACCAATCGATATCGGACTGAGTCCAAAACTTGGGGAACATCATAACACGGTGGGAGGAGTCATTTGGTGGGTTTTGAGTGGATCCAATCTCTACAACTATGAAATACACCAACCACTCCATTTCATAACGAACTTCATACGAACTTGAATTGTCCAATTTCATGGACCAATCGATATCGGACTGTGTCCAAAACTTGGGGAACATCATATTATGATGGGAAGAGTCATTTGGTGACTTTGAGTGAAATCCAATGGTTAAAACTATGCAATACACCAACCACTCCACTTCAAAACGAACTTCGTACGAACCTGAATTTTCCAATTTCATGGACCAATTGATATCGGATTTAGTCCAAAACTTGAGGAACATCATAACCCAGTGGGAGGAGTCATTTGGTGGGTTTTGAGTGGAATACAATCTCTACAACTACGCAATACACCAACTACTCCATTTCATATCGAACTTCGTACGAACCTGAATTGTCCAATTTCATGAACCAATCGATATCGGATTGAGTCCAAAACCTGGGGAACATCATATTATGATGTGAAGTGTCATTTGGTGACTTTTGACTGAAATCCAATGGCTAAAACTATACAATAAACCAACCACTCCACTTCAGAACGAACTTCGTACGAATCTGAATTTTCCAATTTCATGGACGAATTGATATCGGATTGAGTTCAAAACGTGGGGAACAACATAATATGGTGGGTGGAGTCGTTTGGATACTTTTGAGTGAAATCCAGTTGGTAAAACTATGCAATACACCAACCACTCCATTACAGAACGAACTTCGTACGAACCTAAATTGTCTAATTTCATGGACCAATCAACATCGGATTGAGTCCAAAACTTTGGGAACATCAAAATATGGTGGGAGTAGTCATTTGGTGGGTTTTGAGTGAAATCCAATCTCTACAACTATGCAGTACACAAACCACCCTATTTCATAATGAACTTCGTACGAACCTGAATTGTCCAATTTCGTTGACCAATCGATATTGGACTGAGTCCAAAACATCGGGCACATCATAATATGATGGCAAGAGTCATTTGGTGACTTTTGAGTGAAATCTAATGGCTAAAACTATGCAATACACAAACCACTCCATTTCAGAACGAACTTCGTACGAACTTGAATTTTCCAATTTCATGGACCAATTGACATCGGATTGGGTCCAAAACTTGGGGAACATCAACACACGATGGGATGAGTCATTTGGTGGGTTTTGAGTGAAATCCGATCTTTACAACTATGCAATACACCAACCACTCCATTTCAGAACGAACTTCGTACGAACCTGAATTGTCCAATTTCATGGACCAATCGTTATCAGATGAAGTCCAAAACTTGGGGATCATCATAATAAGATGGGTGGAGTCATTTGGTGGGTTTTGAGTGAAGTCCAATCTCTACTACTACGCAATACACCAACCACTCCATTTCATAACGAACTTCGTACGTACCTGAATTGCCCAATTTTATTGACCAATCGATATCGGATTGAGTCTAAAATTGGGGAACATATTAATATGGTGGGTGGAGTCATTTGGTGACTTTTGATGCAATCCAATGGCTAAAACTTTGAAATACACAAACCACTCCATTTCAGAACGAACTTCGTACGAACCTGAATTGTCCAATTTTATGGACCAATCGATATCGGATTGAGTCCAAAACATGGGGAACATCATAATGTGGTGGGCGGACTCATTTGGTGACTTTTGAGTGAAATCCAATGGGTAAAATTATGCAATACACCGACCACTCAATTTCAGAACGAACTTCGTACGAACCTGAATTGTCTAATTTCATGGACCAATCGGTATCGGATTGAGTCCAAAACTTGGGGAACATCATAATATGGTGGGAGTAGTCATTTGGTGGGTTTTGAGTGAAATCTAATCTCTACAACCGTGCAGTGCACCAACCACCCTATTTCATAACGAACTTCGTACGAATCTAAATTGTCCAATTTCATGGACCAATCGATATCGGATTGAGTCCAAAACTTGGGGAACATCATAATATGATGGGAAGAGTCATTCGGTGACTTTTGAGTGAAATCCAATGGCTAAAACTATGCAATACACCAACCACTCCAATTCATAACAAACTTCGTACGAACCTGAATTTTCCAATTTCAGGGACGAATCGATATCGGATTGTATCCTAAACTTGGTAAACATCATAATATGGTGGGAGGAGTCATTGGGTGGGTTTTGAGTGAAATCCAATCTCTTCAACTATGCAAAACACTAACCACCCTATTCCATGACGAACTTCGTTCGAACCTGAATTGTCCAATTTCATTGTAACAGCACGACTATAAATTAAATGTCTATTTTTAATCGATTTAAAATAAATGACAGAATTACCCTTGGAGTAGGGGCAGATTGGCCATTTTCTCATCCGAAATGATTTTGGGACCACGAATGGTATTTTTGGGTAGGTGGTACTAAGATGAATTCGTAGACACGCGTTAAGCTTGAAACGGAGTTGCAACGAAAAAGTTACGAGCAAAATATTACCAGTGGCAAAACTGTAATTATTTTGAAAAGCGTTAGAGTAAAAAATCTGATTTTTCAGTTTTATCTCTCTCTCTCTCTCTCTCTCTCTTTCTCCCGATTCTCTCCCTCTCCCGCGTCGTTCCTTCCTCCTCCTCCGACTGCGATTTGCACTGCCACCATCACAGGCCATGGCTAGCCTCGAGACCAGACCCAAAACGTCCGGCCAGACCTCGCTGACGTTCCCCAGTCCATCTCCAGCCGTCAGCCACCGCCAGTCGCCGGGAAATACGAATTTCAGGCCGATTTTCATCCGAATTTTTAGTCACTCGTTCTCTCTTCTCCGACCACTAATCCCGACGGGTGAGGTATGGTTTCTCATCCATTTTTCGAGTTCTAGTTGACTGTTGTATAGGTTTGGATCGATTTGCTGGGTAGGAATTGATTTTGAAAACCTAGGTTTTGGCCGAATTTCAAAGTGAAATTCCGGCCAGTTGCCGCCCGAATTGGACCTTCTCGTAGTTGAAGGAAGTGATCCTGACCTTGAGTAGAAGCTAGGATAGGAAGGGTGAGCTCGAGTGTGGAGTTTTTCCATCACCGGAATTACTCTACACACCCACGCGCTGTCGGCTCGTGTGGCAGTGGGTGGGCGGGCCTGGTGGAGCTGTAATTTAACCCGATGAGATCCTTAGGTTTTCACGAGCGCATAGGAATTCGCGGATCTCAATTCGGATGTCGTTTGACTATCGAACGGATTTTCGCATATTGTGCATTAGATCCTTTCCGAATTAAAATATGTTGTTCTAGATTTTCCTAGGACCGTATAGGACTTCACGGATTATGAATCGGAGCCCCGGATATTCCGATTCAATAATGCAAAGTTTGCGGGTAAGCGTTAACCGTAAAATCGTGAACGATTCCTAAACCTGTGATCGGACCTTAGGATACCTTCTTCAACGTGCACGTATTGGGAATTTGGGGATTTAAGCATTTAAATTGTGATTTCCGCTTCGACGTAACTTTATATTAATTAACGGTTCGTATCTCGAAATAGGTGTTTCGACTGCACGTACTCAGTAGGCAGGACCCTCACGTGGTCAGGCAGCGTGGGAATATTTGTGAGTGGACTTTGTTTTCAATCATATGCATGGTTTTATTGATGAATGATTTTTGCATAATGTTTTTAATGGCTTATTGAATATATTATATTCATGAGATGAATTTGATGTTGTATAGCGCGTTGGCAATATATTGTGAGTTTGGCATTTTGGGTATTGAGAGTGTATTTTTATAAGGGTTGTTGTGGGGATTGTTGAGAGAAGTTGTATGATTACACTATGTAAGTGCCTTCCCCAGTTATTAGACTTTCCACACGCGGCGTTGGATGTTCCAGCGTGTGGGAAAAATAGGTCATCCGTCTCACTCACGGCGTTGGATGTTCCGGCGTGTGAGACACTTTCGATATGCGGCGTTGGATGTTCCGACGTATGGAAAGACTCTGTATCGTGTTTAGGGTCATCACCCATGGCGTTGGATGTTCCGGTGTGTGATGATCCAGTCTGCGCGCGTAGGACATAGTTTGGGAGCTACATACGGCGTTGGATGTTCCGGCGTGGGAGCTTTGGAGTTTCGTCCCCAGGTTGGACCGCTCATCCCTAGACGCAGGATAGCACCTGAAAATCCTACGGACTAGTCAAAAGATTCCCAGTTGGATTGTTTCCCCGGTACCTAGATGGTGTGATGAGTATATCGTATAGCTATTTATAGTTATATTTATTTATATATATATATATGTATATTTATATGTATATGTATAGTTGGGTGTGTGAAGAATTAGAGTTTTTTCAGTGGTTTGACAGGAGTTGTAAGGTTGAGAGAATGAGGTTTATGAAGGAGATGACTTGTGTTTTGAAGAGTTTTAACTGAATCATGTTTTGAGTAATTATATATTGAATTGTGAACCTGCATGACTTGAGCATTATTTTTACACGGTGGGGTTACTATATTGTTTTTAACTGCAATCTGGTTTTTGTCCACTCACATGTTTTCTGTTTTGCACCCCCTAGCCAGTAGTCGCTTCAGGAAGCGTGCAAGTGGTGTACTAGGCTCGCACTGTGAATCTTCCTAGTTAGGATTTGAGTAATTTCTTCTACTCAACTGTTCTTGTAATCTAAATTCAGTAGATGCTTTGTTATCGCCCATGGTAGATTTTACTTGTGAGGCCGGAGGCCATTTCAGTATGACTTGTTGAATTATGAAAGCATGCTGCTAGTTGGGATTTTTATTTTATGTATATTGCAGGTTGAATTATTTTGTTGGGTTTGCTTAAATTATAGGAGAGACTGTGCCAAAATTTTGCTAGAAAGTCTCGGTTTCTTAGTAAGTGGGCCTGGCATCGGGATGATGTCGGATCAAAGACAGGTTCCGCTTCGGTTTCTGGGAAATTTCGGGGCAGGTCCTGTCATTCATGGACCAATCGATATCGGATTGAGTCCAAAACTTGGGGAACACCATAACATGCTGGGAAGAGTCATTTGGTGACTTTTGAGTGAAATCCAATGGGTAAAACTATGCAATACACCAACCACTCCATTTCTGAACGAATTTCGTACGAACCTGAATTGTCCAATTTCATGGACCAATCGATATTGGATTGAGTCCAAAACTTGGGGAACATCATAATATGGTGGGAGGACTCATTTGGTGGGTTTTGAGTGAAATCCAATCTCTACAACTATGCAATACACCAACCACCCTATTTCATAATGAACTTCGTACGAACATGAATGGTCCAACTTCGTTGGCCAATCAATATTGGATTGAGTCCAAAACTTTGGGAACATCATAATATGATGGGAAGAGTCATTTGGTGACTTTTCAGTGAAATCCAATGTCTAAAACTATGCATTACACCAACAACTCCATTTCAGATTGAACTTCGTACAAACTTGAATTGTCCAATTTCATGGACCAATCGATATCGGATTGTGTCCAAAACTTGGGGAACATCATAATACGGTGGGAGGACACATTTGGTGGGTTTTGAGTGAAAACCAATCTCTACAACTATGCAATCCACCAAACCACTCCCTTTCATAACGAACTTCGTACGAACCTGAATTGTCCAATTTCATGGACCAATCGATATCGGATTGAGTCCAAAACTTGGGGAACATCATAATATGCTAGGAAGAGTCATTTGGTGACTTTTGAGTGAAATCCAATGGGTAAAACTATGCAATACACCAGCCAATCCATTTCAAAACGAACTTCGTACGAACCTAAATTGTCCAATTTCATGGGCCAATCGATATCGGATTGAGTCCAAAACTTTGGGAACATCGTAATGGAGGAGACATTTGGTGGGTTTTGAGTGAAGTCCAGTCTCTAGAACTATGCAATACACCAACCACTCCATTTCATAACGAACTTCGTACGAACTTGAATTGTCCAATTTCATGGACCAATCGATATCGGATTGAGTCCAAAACTTGGGGAACATCATAATATGGTGGGAGGAGTCATTTGGTGACTTTTGAGTGAAATCCAATGGTTAAAACTTTGAAATACAAAAGCCACTCCATTTCCGAATGGACTTCGTACGAACCTGAATTGTCCAATTTCATGTACCAATTGATATCCGATTGAGTCCTAAACTTGGGTAACATCATAAGATGGTGGGAGGAGTCATTTGGGGGGTTTTGAGTGAAGTCCAATATCTAGAACTATGCAATACACCAACCACTCCCTTTCATAACGAACTTCGTACGAACCTGAATTGTCCAATTACAGGGACCAATCGATATTGAATTGAGTCCAAAACTTGGGGAACATCATAATATGGTGGGAGGAGTCGTTTGGTGGGTTATGAGTGAAGTCCAGTCTATAGAACTGTGCAATACACCAACCACTCCATTTCATAACGAACATCGTACGAACATGAATTGTCCAATTTGATGGACCAATCGATATCGGATTGATTCGAAAACTTGGGGAACGTCATAATATGGTAGGAGGAGTCATTTGGTGACTTTGGAGTGAAATCCAAGGGCTAAAACAGTGCAATACACCAACCACTCCATTTCATAACGAACATCGTACGAACATGAATTGTCCAATTTTATGGACCAATGGATATCGGATTGATTCCAAAACTTGGGGAACATCATAATATGGTGGGAGGAGTCATTTGGTGACTTTTGAGTGAAATCCAATGGTTAAAACTATACCGTAAAACAAGCACTCCATTTCAGAACGAAGTTCGTACGAACGTAAATTGTCCGATTTCATGGACCAATGTATATCGGATTGAGTCCCAAACTTGGGGAACATCATAATATTGGGGGAGGAGTCATTAGCTGAGTTTTGAGTGAAATCCAGGGGCTAAATTCATGCAATACACCAACCACTCCATTTCAAAACAAACTTTGTATGAACCTGAATTGTCCAATTTCATGGACCAATCGATATCGGATTGAGTCCAATACTTTAGAAACATCGTAATATTGTGGGAAGAGTCATTTGGTGGGTTTTGAGTGAAATCCAATCTCTAGAACTATGCAATACACCAACCACAGCATTTCAGAATGAACTTCGTACTACCCTTAATTGTCCAATTTCATCGACCAATCGATTGTCGTTTAAGTACAAAACATGGGGAACAACATAAAGTTGTGGGAGGAGTCATTTGGTGAGTTTTGAGTGAAATCCAGTTGCAAAAACTATGCAATACACCAACCACTCCGTTTCAGAATGAACTTCGTACGAACTAGAATTGTCCGATTTCATGGATCAATCGATATCGGACTAAGTCCAAAACTTGGGGAACATCACAATATTGTGGGAGGAGTCATTTGGTGGGTTTGAGGGAAATCCAATGGCTAAAACAATTCAATACACCAACCCCTCCATTCCAGAATGAACTTCTTACGAATGTGAATTGTCCAATTTCATTTATTAATCGATATCGGATTGAGTACGAAACTTGGGGAACATCATAATGTTGTGGGAGGAGTCATTTGATGGGTTTTGAGTGAAATCCAATCTCTACAACTATACAGTACCCCAACCACTCCATTTCATAACGAACTTCGTACAAACCTGAATTGTCTGATTTCATGGACCAATCAATATCGCATTGAGTCCAGAACTTGGGGAACATCATAATAGAGTGGGAGGCGCCATTTGGTGGGTTTTGAGTGTAATCCAATCTCTAGAACTATGCAATACCCCAACCACTCCATTTCAAAACAAACTTCTTACGAACCTGAATTCTCCAATTTCATATATCAATCGATATCGGATTTAGTACGAAACTTTGGGAACTTCATAATATAGTGGGAGGAGTCATTTGGTGGGTTTTGACTGAAATCCAATATCTAGAACTATGCAATACACCAACCACTCTATTTCAGAATGAACTTCGTATGAACCTTAATTGTCCTTTTTTATGGAGCAAGCGATATCGGATTGAGTCCAAAACTTAGGGAACATCATAGCATTGTGGGAAGAGTCATTTGGTAACTTTTGAGTGAAATCCAATTGCCAAAACTATGCAAAACACCAACCAATCCATTTCAGAACAATCTTCGTACGAACTTGAATTGTCAAATTGAATTGTCAAATTTCATGGACCAATCGATATCAGATTGAGTCCAAAACTTGGGGAACACCATAATATTGTGGGAGGAATCATTTGGTGGGTTTTGAGTGAAAGCCAATCTCTAGAACTGTATAATACACCAACCACTCCATTTCAGAACGAACTTCATATGAACCTCAATTGTCCAATTTGGTGGACCAGTCGATATCAAACTGATTCCAAAATTTGGGGAACATCATAATATAGTGGAAGGAGTCATTAGGAGGGTTTTGAGTGAAATCCAATCTCTAGAACTATGCCATTCACCCACCACTCCATTTCAGAATGAACTTCGTACGAAGTACAATTGTCCGATTTCATGGATCAATCGATATCGGACTTAGTCCAAAACTTAGGGAACCTCATAATATTGTGGGAGGAGCCATTTGGTGGGTTTTGAGTGAAATCCAGTCTCTAGAACTATCCAACACACCAACCACAACATTTCAGAACGAACTTCTTAAGAACCTGAATTGTCCAATTTCATTTATCAATCGATATCGGATTGAGTACAAAAGTTGGGGAACATCATAATGTTGTGGCAGGAGTCATTTGTTGGGTTTTGAGTGAAATCCAATTTCTACAACTATACAGTACACCAACCACTCCATTTCATAACGAACTTCGTACAAACCTGAATTGTCTGATTTCAAGGACCAATCGATATCGCATTGAGTTCAAAACTTGGGGAACAGTATAATATAGTGGGAGGACTCATTTGGTGGGTTTTGAGTGAAATCCAGTCTCTACAACTATACAGTGCACCAAGCACTCCATTTCAGAACGAACTTCTTAAGTACCTGAATTGTCCAATTTCATTTATCAATCGATATCGGATTGAGTACGAAACTTGGGGAACATCATAATGTTGTGGCAGGAGTCATTTGTTGGGTTTTGAGTGAAATTCAATCTCTACAACTATACAGTACACCAACCACTCCATTTTATAACGAACTTCGTACAAACTTGAATTGTCTGATTTCATGAACCAATCGATATTGCATTGAGTCCAAAACTTGGGGAACATCACAATATTATGGGAGGATTCATTAGGAGGGTTATGAGTGAAATCCAATCTCTAAAACTATGCAATACACCCACCACTCCATTTCAGAATAAACTTCGTACGAACAAGAATTGTCCGATTTCACGGATCAATCGATATCGGACTAAGTCCAAAACTTGGGAACCTCATAATGTTGTGGGAGGAGTCATTTGTTGAGTTTTGACTGAAATCCAAATGCCAAAACTATGCAATACACCAACCAATCCATTTTAGAACGAACTTCGTATGAACTTGAATTGTCCGATTTCTTGGTCCAATCGATATTGGATTGAGCCCAAAACCTGGGGAACATCATAATATTGTGGGAGGAGTCATTTAGTGGGTTTTGAGAGAAATCCAATCTCTAGAACTATACAACACACTAACCACTACATTTCAGAACGAACTTCGTACGAACGTGAATTGTCCAATTTCATGGACCAATGATAACTCATATATTTGTACATATATATCATCCATTTCTAGTCTATTTGTGATGTTTTTGAGTTAAACTTGTTGCGTTTTACCCTATTTTGTGTTAGTATGCAGTTGCATCTACTTCAGGATCAAGTTGAAGGGCAAAAGAAATGAAAACATGCCATTTTTGGAGCTGACCCTTATTCAAACATAGAGACAAGTTTCGTGACCTGTTTTGAAGTCCAAATAAAGAATCCAAGGCGAACCTAGCTTGGTTGAAGACTAAGAGCAAAATGGGAAAGCAATGGGGATTTCTAGCCTGATTTGGAGGTGCCAAATAAAGCAAAAACGTGCAAAATTAAGGCTGATTTGTTAGGATCTCTTTGGAATATCTTGCAGCCTCTTTTACCCCATAAAAACTTGCCTTTTAGCCACTTTTAAAACCCTATTTATTTTGGACGAATTTAACAACCCTAGCACTCACTTCTTGGTTATTCTCTCCTTTCATGCACACTAAAACCCTAGTTGTCCATATATTTCCACCATCAGGACTCAGCGCAAGAGGTGGTTCTTGGAGAAGTTCAACATCAGAATTGGTTCAAGGGTTTCCTCTCATGAATTTATTTTCACTCATATTGTTTATTTTTGTTTTAATCTCTTTGAACATGATGTGTAATTAAATTTATAGCTAGGGATTTCGATGTAGCCTTGCAACATTGATCCATGTTTCTAAGTTAAAGTATTCAGTTCATCAATCTGTTTCTTGTTTTATTCACTGAATCTATTGTTCAATTTGTTTGTCAATTTTAATGTTTAATCACCATTAGAGTCGCCTACAGATTATCTAGATAAGGTTATAGTAAACATCATGCTTAATCTTGGTAGACATGTGAATGAATGAAGAGAATGCTATGCAAACATCATGCTGTGTATTTTCTTTAGTTCTTTAACGTTTTCTTGCATGCTAATGACTCTCAACTTGGAACCAAGTTGAACATCCCAACTAGGTTGCAGATCAGGCAATACACCAACTACTCCATTTCAGAACAAACTTCGTACGAACCTGAATTGTCCAATTTCATGGACCAATCGATATCGGATTAAGTACCAAACTTGGGGGAACATCATAATATAATGGGTGGAGTCATTTGGTGAGTTTTTAGTGAAATCGAATGGCCAAAACTATGGAATACCGCAACCACTCCATTTCAGAACGAACGTCGTACGAACCCGAATTGTCCAATTTCATGGACCAATCGATATCGGATTGAGTCCAAAACCTGGGGGATATCATAATATGGTGGGAGGAGTCATTTGGTGGGTCTTGAGTGAAATCTAATTCCTAAACTAGGCAATACACCAACTACTCCATTTCAGAACGAACTACGTACGAACCTGAATTGTCCAACTTCATGGACCAATCGATATCGGGTTGAGTCCAAAACTCGGGGAACATCATAATATGGTGGGTGGAATCATTTGGTCACTTTTGAGTGAAATGCAAAGGCTAAAACCATACAATACACCAACCACTCCACTTTATAACGAACTTCGTACGAACCTGAATTGTCCAATTTCGTGGACCAATCAATATTGGATTCAGTCCAAAACTTGGGGAACATCACAATATGGAGGGAGGAGTCATTTGGTGACTTTTCAGTGAAATCCAATTGCTAAAAATACGCAATACACCAACCATTCCATTTCCCAACGAACTTAGTACGAACCTGAATTGTCGAATTTCATGGACCAATCGATATCGGATTCAGTCCAAAACTTGGGGAACAACATAATATGGTGGGAGGAGTCATTTGGTGAGTTTTGAGTGAAATCCATTGGCTTAAACTATGCAATACACCACCCACTCTATTTCATAACGAACTTCGTACGAAACTAAATTGTCCAATTTCATGGACCAATCGATATCAGATTGAGTCCAAAACTTGGGGAACATCATAAGATGATGGGATGAGTCATTTGGTGACTTTTGAGTGACCCAATGGTTAAAACTATGCAATACACCAACCATTCCATTTCAGAATGAATTTCGAACGAACCTAAATTGTCCAATTTCATGTACCAATCGATATCGGTTTGAGTCCAAAACTTGGGAAACATATAATATGGTGGGATGAGTCATTTGGTGACTTTTTAGTGAAATCCAATGGCTAAAACTTTGAAATCCACAAACTACTCCATTTCAGAACGATGTTTGCACGAACCTGAATTGTCTAATTTCATGGACAAATCGATATAGGATTGTATCCAAAACTTGGGGAACATCATAATATGGTGGGAGGAGTCATTTGGTGGGTTTTTAGGGAAATCCAATCTCTACAAGTATGGCATACACCAACCACTCCATTTCATAACGAACTTCATACGAACCTGAATTGTCCAATTTGATGGACCAATCGACATCGGATTGAGTCCAAAACTTGGGGGACATCATAATATGGTGGTAGGAGTCATTTGGTGGGTTTTGAGTGAAATCCAATGGCTAAAACTAGGCAATACACCAACTACTCCATTTCAGAACGAACTACGTACACACTTGTCCAATTTCATTGACCAATCAATATCGGGTTGAGACCAAAACTCGGGGAACATCATAATATGCTGGGAGGTGTCATTTAGTGACTTTTCAATGAAATCCAATGGCTAAAACTGTGCAATACACCAACCACTCCATTTCATAACGAACTTCGTACGAACCTGAATTGTCCAATTTCATGGACCAATCGATATCGGATTGAGTCCAAAGCATGGAGAACATCATAATATGATGGGTGGAGTCATTTGGTGAGTTTTGAATGAAATCCAATACCTAAAATTATGCAATACACCACCCACTCCATTTCATAACGAATTTCATACGAACTTGAATTGTCCAATTTCAAGGACCAATCGATATCGGATTGAGTCCAAAACTTGGGGAACATCATAATTTGGTGGGAGGAGTCATTTGGTGGGTATTGAGTGAAATTAAATCTCTACAACTATGCAATACACTAACCACTCCATTTCATAACGAACTTCGTACGAACCTGATTTGTCCAATTTCATGGACCAATCGACATCGGATTGAGTGCAAAACTTGGGGAACATCATTACATAGTGGGAGGAGTCATTTGGTGAGTTTTGAGGGAAAACCAATCTCTACAACTATGCAATACAACAACCACTCCATTTCGTAAAGAACTTCATACGAAACTGAATTGTCCAATTTCATGGACCAATCGATATCAGATTGAGTCCAAAACTTGGGGAATATCATAATATGGTGGGAGGAGTCATGTGGTGTGTTTTGAGTGCAATCCAATCTGTACAACAATGCAATACACCAACCACTCCATTTCAGAATGAACTTCGTACGAACCTCAATTGTCCAATTTCATGGACCACTCGATATCGGATTAATTCCAAAACTTGGGGAACATCGTAATATGGTGGGAGGAGTCATGTGGTGGGTTTTGATTGAAATCCAATCTCTAGAACTATGCAATACACCAACCACTCCATTTCAGAACGAACTTCGTAAGAACCTGAATTGTCCAATTTCATGGACCAATCGATATCGGATTGAGTCCAAAACTTGGGGAACATCATAATATGGTGGGAGAAGTCATTTGCTGGGTTTTGAGTGAAGTCCAATCTTGAAATACACAATACACCAACCACTCCATTTCACAATGAACTTCGTAGGAACCTGAATTGTCCAATTTCATGGACCAATCGATATCGGATTGAGTCGAACACTTGGGTAACATCATAATATGGTGGGAGGAGACATTTGGAGTGTTTTGAGTGATGTCCAATCTCTAGAACGATGCAATACATCAACCACTCCATTTCATAACGAACTTCGTATGAACCTAAATTGTCCAATTTCATGGAACAACCGATATCAGATTGAGTCCAAAACTTGGGGAACATCATAATATGATGGGAGGAGTAACTTGGTTAGTTTTGAATGAAATCCAGTGGCTAAAACTATGCAATACACCACCCACTCCATTTCATAACGAACTTCGTACGAACCTGAATTGTCCAATTTCAGGGACCAATCGATATCGGATTGAGTCCAAAACTTGGGAAACATCATAATATGGTGGGAGGAGTCAGTTGGTGACATTTGAGTGAAATCCAATGGCTAAAAGTATGCAATACACCAACCACTCCATTTCAGAACGAACTTTGTACGAACCTGAATTGTCCAATTTCGTGGACCAATCAATATTGGATTGAGTCCAAAACTTGGGGAACACCATAATATGGTGGGAGGAGTGATTTGGTGGGTTTTGAGTGAAATCCAATCTCTAGAAATATGCAATACACCAACCACTCCCTTTCACAACGAACTTCATAGGAACCTGAATTGTCCAATTTCATGGGTCAATCGATATCGGATTCGGTCGAACACTTGGGTAACATCATAATATGGTGGGAGGAGACATTTGGAGGGTTTTGAGTGATGTCCAATCTCTAGAACTGTGCAATACACCACCCACTCCATTTCAGAACGAACTACGTACAAACCTGAATTGTCTAATTTCATGGACCAATTGATATCGGATTGAGTCCAAAACTTGGGGAACACCATAATATGATAGGAGGAGTGATTTGGTGAGTTTTGAATAAAATGCAGTGGTTAAAACTATGTAATACCCCACCCACTCCATTTCATAACGAACTTCGTACGAACCTGAATTGTCCAATTTCAGGGACCAATCGATATTGGATTGAGTGCAAAACTTGGGGAACAACATAATGCGGTGTGAGGAGTCAGTCGGTGACATTCGAGTGAAATCCAATGGCTTAAAGTATGCAACACACCAACCACTCCATTTCAGAACGAACTTCGTACGAACCTGAATTGTCCGTTTTCATAGACCAATCGATATAGGATTGACGCCAACACTTGGGGAACATCATAATATGATGGGAGGAGTCATTTGGTGAGCTTTGGACTAAATCCAATTGCTAAAACTATGCAATACACCACCCACTCCATTTCATAACGAACTTCGTACGAACCTGAATTGTCAAATTTCATGGACCAATCGATATTGGATTGAGTCCAAAACTTGTTTTACATCATAATATGGTGGGAGGAGTCACTTGGTGGGTTTTGAGTGAAATCCAATCTCTAGAACTATGCAATACACCAACCACTCCATTTCAGAACGAATATCGTACGAACCTGAATTGTCCAATTTCATGGACCAATCGATATCAGATTGAGTCCAAAACTTGGGGAACATCATAATATGGTGGGAGGTGTCATTTGGTGGGTTTTGAGTGAAATCCAATCACTAGAACTGTGCAATACACCAACTACTCCATTTCAGAACGACCTTCGTACAAACCTGAATTGTCCAATTTCATGGACCAATCGATAACTGATTGATTCCAAAACCTGGGGAACATCATAATGTGATGGAAGGAGTCAGTTTTTGACTTTTTAGTTAAATCCGATGGCGAAAACTATGCAATACACCAACCACTCCATTTCAGAACGAACCTCGTACGAACCGAAATTGTCCAATTTCAAGGACCAATCGATATCAGATTGACTCCAAAACTTTGGGAACATCATAATATGATGGAAGGAGTCATTGGTGGGTTTTGAGTGAAATCCAAAGGCTACAACCATGCAATACACCAACCACACTTTCATAATGAATTTCGTATGAACTTGAATTGTCCAATTTCATGGACCAATCGATACCGGATTGAGTCCAAAACTTGGGGAACATCATAATATGGTGGGAGGAGTCATTTGGTGGGTTTTGAGTGAAATCCAATCTATAGAACTATGCATTACAATTTCATAACGAACTTTGTACGAACATGAATTGTCCAATTTCATGGACCAATCGATATCAGATTGAATCCAAAACATGGGGAACATCATAATATGGTGGGAGGAGTCATTTGGTGGGTTTTGAGTGAAATCCAATATCTAGAACTATGCAACACACCAATCATTCCATTTCATAACGAACTTCGTACGAACATCAATTAAACAATTTCATGGACAAATCGATATCAAATTGAGTCCAAAGCCTGGGGAACATAATGATATGATGGGAGAAGTCATTTGGTGACTTTTGAGTGAAATCCAATGGCTAAAACTATGCAATTAATGAACCACTCCATGTGAGAACGAACTTCGTACGAACCTGAACTGTCCAATTTCATGGACCAATTGATGTCGGATTGAGTTCAAAACTTGGGGAACTTCATAATATAGGGGGAGGAGTGATTTGGTGGGTTTTGAGTGAAATCCAACCTCTTGAACTATGCAATACACCAAACACTCCATTTCATAATGAACTTCGTACGAACCTGAATTGTCCAATTTCAAGGACCAATCGATATCGGATTGAGTCCAAAACTTCGGGAATATCATAATATGGTGGGAGGAGTCATTTGGTGGGTTTTCAGTGAAGTCTAATCACTAGAACTCTGCAATACAAAAACCACTCTATTTCACAACGAACTTCGTACGAACCTGAATTGTCTGATTGCACGGACCAATCGATATCGGATTGAGTGCAAAACTTGGCAACGTCACAATAAGGTGGGTGGAGTCATTTGGTGACTTTTGAGTGAAATCCAATGGCTAAAACTATGCAACACACCAACCACTCCATTTCAGAACGAACTTCTTACGAACCTGGATTGTCCAAAACTTGGGAACATCATAATATGGTGGGAGGAGTCATTTGGTGGGTTTTGAGTGAAATAAAATGGCTAAAACTACGCAATACACCAACCATTCAGAACATACTTCGGACGAAACCGAATTATCGAATTTCATGGACCAATCGATATCGGATTGAGTCCAAAACTCAGGGAACATCATAATTTTGGGGGGAGGAGTCATTCGGTGACTTTTGAGTGAAATCCAAAGGCTAAAACTATGCCATACACCAATCACTCCATTTCATAACGAACTTCGTACGAACCCGAATTATCCGATTTCACGGACCAATTGATATCGGATTGAGGCCAAAACTTGGGGAACATCATAATATGATGGGAGCAGTCATTTGGTGAGTTCTGAATGAAATCCAATGGCTAAAACTATGCAATACACCAACCACTCCATTTCAGAACGAACTTCGTACGAACTTGAATTGTCCAATTTGATGGACCAGTCGATATCGGATTGAGTCCACAACTTGGGGAACTTCATAATATGGTGGGAGGAGTTATTTGGTAACTTTTGAGTGAAATCCAATGGCTAAAACTATGCAATACACTAACCACTCTATTTCAGAACGAACTTCGTACGAACCTGAATTGTCCAATTTCATGGACCAATCGATATCGGATTGAGTCCAAAACTTGGGGAACATCGTAAAACGGTGGGAGGGGTCATTCGGTGGGTTTTGAGTGAAATCCAACTGTTAAAACCTATGCAATACACCAACCACTCCATTTCATAACGAACTTCGTACGAACCTGAATTGTCCAATTTCATGGAACAATCGACATTGGATTGAGCCCAAAACTTTGGGAACAACATAATATGGGGGGAGGAGTCATCTGGTGACATTTGAGTCAAATCCAACGGCTAAAAATATGCAACACACCAACCACTCCATTTCCCAACGAACTTCGTTCGAACCTGAATTGTCCAATTTCATGGACCAATCGAAATCGGATTGAGTCCAAAACTTTGGGAACATCATAATATGATGGGAGGAGTCATTTGGTGACTTTTGAGAGAAATCCATTGGCTAAAACTACGCAATAGGTCGACCACTCCATTTCATAACGAACTTCGTACAAACCTGAATTGTCCAATTTCATAGACCAATCGATAACGGATTGAGTCCATAACATGGGGAAGATCACAATATCATGGGAGGAGTCATTATATGACTTTTTAATTAAATCAAATGGCTACAACTATGCAATACACCAACCACTCCCTTTCATAACAAACTTCGTAAGAACCTGAATTGTCCAATTTCATGGACCAATCGATATCGGATTGAGTCCAAAACTTGGGGATCATCATAATATGGTGGGAGGAGTCATTTGGTGAGTTTTGAGTGTAATCCAATGGCTAAAACTATGCAATACACCAACCACTCCATTTCATAACTAACTTTGTATGAACCTGAATTGTCCAATTTTATGGACCAATCGATATCGGATTGAGTCCAAAACTTGGGGATATCAGAATATAGTGGGAGGAGTCATTTGGTGGGTTTTGAGAGAAATCCAATCTCTTGAGCAATACAATACACCAACCAATCCATTTCATAACGAACTTCGTACGATCTGGAATTGTCCGATTTGATGGACCAATCGATCTCGAATTGAGTCCGAAACTTAGGGAACATCAGAATATAGTGGGAGTCATTTGGTGGGTCTTGAGTTAAATCCAATCTCTTGAGCAATACAATACACCAATCACTCCATTTCATAATGAACTTCGTACGATCTGGAATTGTCCGATTTGGTGGACCAATCGATATCGGATTGAGTTCAAAACTTGGGGAACATCACAATATGATGGGAGGAGTCATTTGGTGGGATCCGAGTGAAATCCAATGGCAACAACTATGCAATACACCGTCTACTAAATTTCATAACCAACTTCGTACGAGCCTGAATTGTCCAATTTCATGGACCAATCGATATCGGATTGAGTCTAAAACTAGGGGAACATCATAATATGATGGGAGGAGTCATTTGGTGGGTTATGAGTCAACTCCAATGGTAACAACTATGCAAAACATCAACCACTAAATTTCATAACGAACTTCGTAGGAACCTGAATTATCCAATCGGATTGGGTCCAAAACTTGGGGAACATGATAATATGATGGGTGGAGTCATTTGGTGAGTTTTGAGGGAAATCCAATGGCTAAAACTATGCAATACACCAATCACTCCATTTCGTAATGAACTTTGTGCGAACTTGAATTATTCAATTTCATGGACCAATCGATATCGGATTGAGTCCACAACTTGAGGAACATCATAATATGATGGGAGGAGTCATTTGGTGGGTTCTTAGTGAAATCCAATGGCAACAACTATGCAATACACCAACCACTAAATTTCATAACGAACTTCGTACGAACCTGGATTGTCCAATTTCATGGACCAATTGATCTCGAATTGAGTCCAAAACATGGGGAACATCATAATATAGTGGGAGGAGCCATTTGGTGGGTTTTGAGAGAAATCCAATCTCTTGAGAAATACAATACACCAACCAGTCCATTTCATAATGAACTTCGTACGATCTGGAATTGTCCGATTTGATGGACCAATCGATCTCGAATTGAGTCCAAAACTTGGGGAACATCAGAATATAGTGGGAGGAGTCATTTGGTGGGTTTTGTGTGAAATCCAATCTCTTGAGCAGCACAATACACCACTCACTCCATTTCATAATGAACTTCGTACAATCTGGAATTGTCCGATTTGATGAACCAATCGATATCGGATTGAGTCTAAAACTTGGGGAACATCACAATATGATGGGAGGAGTCATTTGGTGGGATCCGAGTGAAATCCAATGGCAACAACTATGCAATACACCGTCTACTAAATTTCATAATGAACTTCGTACGAACCTGAATTGTCCAATTTCGTGGACCAATCGATATCGGATTGAGTCTAAAACTTGGGGAACATCATAATATGATGGGAGGAGTCATTTGGTGGGTTATGAGTCAACTCCAATGGTAACAACTATGCAAAACATCAACCACTAAATTTCATAACAAACTTCGTACGAACCTGAATTGTCCAATTTCATGGATCAATCGATATTGGATTGGGTCCAAAACTTGGGGAACATGATAATATGATGGGTGGAGTCATTTGGTGAGTTTTGAGTGAAATCCAATGGCTAAGACTATGCAATACACCAACCACTCCATTTCAGAATGAACTTCGTGCAAACCTGAATTGTCCAATTTCATGGACCAATCGGTATCGGATTAAGTCCAAAACCTGGGGAACATCACAATATGATGGGAGGAGTCATTTTGTGGGTTTTGAGTGAAATCCAATCTCTTGAGCAATACAACACACCAACAGCTCCATTTCATAACGAACTTCATACGATCCGGAATTGTCCGATTTGATGGACCAATCGATATTGGATTGAGTCGAACACTTGGGGAACATCATAATATGGTGGGAGGAGTCATTTGGTGAGTTTTGAGTGAAATCCAATGGCTAAAACTATGCAATACACCAACCACTCCATTTCATAATGAACTTCGTGGGAACCTGAATTGTCCAATTTCATGGACCAATCGGTATTGGATTAAGTCCAAAACTTGGGGAACATCATAATATGATGGGTTCTGAGTTTAATCCAATGGCAACAACTATGCAATACACCAACCACTAAATTTCGTAACGAACTTCGTACGAACCTGAATTGTCCAATTTCATGGACCAATCAATATCGGATTCAGTCCAAGACATGGGGAACATCAAGAATATAGTGGGAGGAGTCATTTGGTGGGTTTTGAGTGAAAGCCAATCTGTTGAGCAATACAACACACCAACAGCTCGATTTCATAACGAACTTCGTACGATCCGGAATTGTCCGATTTGATGGACCAATCGATATTGGATTGAGTCGAACACTTGGGGAACATCGTAATATGGTGGGAGGAGTCATTTGGTGAGTTTTGAGTGAAATCCAATGGCTAAAACTATGCAATACACCGACCACTCTATTTTATAATGAATTTCGTGCGAACCTAAATTGTCCAATTTCATGGACCAATCGGTATTGGATTAAGTCCAAAACTTGGGGAACATCATAATATGATGGGAGGAGTCATTTGGTGGGTTCTGAGTTTAATCCAATGGCAACAACTATGCAACACACCAACCACTAAATTTCATAACGAACTTCGTACGAACCTAAATTGTCCAATTTCGATTTGGGTCCAAAACTTTTGGAACATCATAATATGGTGGGACGAGCCACTTGGTGACTTTTGAGTCAAATCCAATGGCTAAAACTATGCATTACACCAACCACTCCATTTCATAATGAACTTCGTAGGAGCCTGAATTGTCCAATGTCATGGACCAATCGATGTCGGACTGAGTCCAAACCTTGGGGAATATCATAAGATGATGGGAGGAGTCATTTGGTGGGTTCTGAGTGAAATCCAATGGCAACAACTATGCAATACACCAACCACTAAATTTCATAACGAACTTCGTATGAATTTGAATTGTCCAATTTCATGGACCATCGGTATCGGATTGAGTCCAAAACTTGATGACCATCATAATGTTGTGGGAGGATTCATTTAGAGAGTTTTGAGTGAAATCCAATCGCTATAACAATGCAATACACCAACCACTCCATTAGAGAACGAAGTTCGCACGAACATGAATAGTCCAATTTCGTGAACCAATCGATATCAGATTGAGTCCAAAACTTGGGGAACATCATAATGTTGTGGGCGGAGTCTTTTGGTGAGTTTTGAGTGAAATCCAATGGCTAAAACAATGCAATACACCAACCACTCCATTAGAGAATGAACTTTGTACGAGCATTAATAGTCTAATTTCATGGATCAATCGATATCGGATTGAGTCCAAAACCTGGGGATCATCATAATTCGGTGGGAGGAGTCATTTGGTGGGTTTTGAGTGAAATCCAATGGTTAAAACGATGCAGTACACCAACCACTCCATTTCATAATAAACTTCGTACGAACCTGAATTGTCCAATTTTATGGACCAATCGATATCGGATTGAGTACAAAACTTGGGGAACATCATAATGTGGTGGGAGGAGTCATTCGGTGGGTTTTGAGTGAAATCCAATGGCTATAACTATGCAATACACCAAACACTCCATTTCATAACGAACTTCGTACGAACCTGAATTGTCCAATTTCATGGACTAATCGATATCGGATTGAGTCCAAAACTTGGGGAACATCATAATGTTGTGGGAGGAGTCATTTGGTTGAGTTTTGAGTGAAATCCACTGGTTAAAACTGTGCAATACACCAACCACTCCATTTCAGAATGGACTTCGTACGAAACTGAATTCTCCAATTTCATAGACCAGTCGAGATCGGATTGAGTCCAAAGCTTGGAGAACATCATAATGTTGTGGGAGGAGTCATTTGGTTGAGTTTTGAGTGAAATCCACTCGCTATAACTATTCAATGCACCAACCACTCCATTAGATAATGAACTTCGTACGAACAAGAATTGTCCAATTTCTTGGACTAATCGATATCGGATTGAGTCCAAAACTTGGGAAACAACATAATATGGTGGGAGGAGTTATTTGGTTATTTTTGAACGAAATCCAATGGCTAAAACAATGCAATACATCGACCACTCTATTTTAGAATGAACTATGTATGAACATGAATTGTCCGATTTCATGGACCAATCAATATCGGATTGAGTCCAAAACTTAGGGAACCTCATAATGTTATGGGTGGAGTCATTTGGTTGAGTTTTGGGTGAAATCCAATCCATAGAACTATGCAATACACCAAGGACTCCACTAGAGAACGAACTTCGTACGAACCTGAATAGTCTAATTTCATGGTCCAATCGATATCGGATAGGGTCCAAAACTTGGGCAACATCATAATTTGATGGGAGGAGTCATTTATTGGGTTTGGAGTGAAATCCAATGGCTAAAACTATGCAATACCACTCAATTTCAGAATGAACTTCGTACTAACATGAATAGTGCAATTTCTTAGACCAATCTATATCAGATAGAGCCCAAAACATGGGGAACATCATAATATGGTGGAATGAGTCATTTGGTGGGTTTTAAGTGAAATCCAATCGATAGAACTATGCAATACACCAACCACTCCATTGGGGAATGAACTTCGTACGACCAGGAACAGCGGAATTTCTTTTACCAATTGAGATTGGATTAAGCCCAAAACTGGGGGAACATCATAATATGGTTGGAGGAATCATTTGTTGGGTTTTGAGGGAAATCCAATCCCTAAAACTATGCAATACACCAACCACTCCAGTCCAGAACGAACTTCGTACTAACCTGAATCGGATTGAGGCCAAAACTGGGGGAACTTCATAATGTTATGGGAGGAGTGATTTGGTGAGTTTTGAGTGAAATTCAATGGCTAAAACTATGCAATACATGAAACACGCCATTTCAGAACGAACTTCGTACGAACTTGCATTGTCCAATTTCATGGACCAGTCGATATCAGATTCAGTACAAAACTTGGGGAACATCATACCACTCTATTTTAGAATGAACTATGTATGAACATGAATTGTCCGATTTCATGGACCAATCAATATCGGATTGAGTCCAAAACTTAGGGAACCTCATAATGTTATGGGTGGAGTCATTTGGTTGAGTTTTGGGTGAAATCCAATCCATAGAACTATGCAATACACCAAGGACTCCACTAGAGAACGAACTTCGTACGAACCTGAATAGTCTAATTTCATGGTCCAATCGATATCGGATAGGGTCCAAAACTTGGGCAACATCATAATTTGATGGGAGGAGTCATTTATTGGGTTTGGAGTGAAATCCAATGGCTAAAACTATGCAATACCACTCAATTTCAGAATGAACTTCGTACTAACATGAATAGTGCAATTTCTTAGACCAATCTATATCAGATAGAGCCCAAAACATGGGGAACATCATAATATGGTGGAATGAGTCATTTGGTGGGTTTTAAGTGAAATCCAATCGATAGAACTATGCAATACACCAACCACTCCATTGGGGAATGAACTTCGTACGACCAGGAACAGCGGAATTTCTTTTACCAATTGAGATTGGATTAAGCCCAAAACTGGGGGAACATCATAATATGGTTGGAGGAATCATTTGTTGGGTTTTGAGGGAAATCCAATCCCTAAAACTATGCAATACACCAACCACTCCAGTCCAGAACGAACTTCGTACTAACCTGAATCGGATTGAGGCCAAAACTGGGGGAACTTCATAATGTTATGGGAGGAGTGATTTGGTGAGTTTTGAGTGAAATTCAATGGCTAAAACTATGCAATACATGAAACACGCCATTTCAGAACGAACTTCGTACGAACTTGCATTGTCCAATTTCATGGACCAGTCGATATCAGATTCAGTACAAAACTTGGGGAACATCATAATGTTCTGGGAGGAGTCATTTAGTGAGTTCTAAGTAAAATCCAATCCATAGAACTATGCAATACACCAACCAGTCCACTTCAGAATGAACTTTGTACGAACCTGAATTGTCTAATTTCATGGACCAATCGGAATTGGATTGAGTCCAAAACTTGGGGAACATCATAATATGGTGGGAGGAGTCATTTGGTGGGTTTTGAGTGAAATCCAATCTCTAGAACAATGCAATACACCAACCACTCCATTTTAGAACGAACTTCACACAAACCTGAATTATTCAATTCTATGCACCAATTGATTTTGGATTGAGTCCAAAACCTAGGGAACATCATAATGTTGTGGGAGGAGTCCTTAGTTTGAGTGAAATCTAATGGCAAAAACTATGCGATACACCAACCACTCCATTTCAGAACGAACTTACTATGAACCTAAATTGTCCAATTTCGTGGACCAATCGATATCAGATTGAGTCCAAAACTTGGGGAACATCATAATATGGTGGGATGTGTCGTTTGGTGGGTTATGAGTAAAATCAAATCTCTAGAACTATGCAATACACCAACCACTCCATTTCAGAACGAACTTCATACGAACCTGAATTGTCCAATTTCATGGACCAATCGATATCGGATTGAGTCCAAAATTTGGGGAACATCATAATGTTGTGGGAAGAGTCATTTGGGGAGTTTTGAGTAAAATCCAATGGCTAAAACTATGCAATACACTAACCACTCCATTTCATAACGAACTTCGTCCGAACGTGAATTGTCCAATTTCATGGACCAATCGATATCGGATTGATCCCAAAACCTGGGGAACATTATAATATGGTGGGGGAAGTCCTTTGGTGAGTTTTCAACGAAATTCAATCTCTAGAAATATGCAATACACCAACCACTCCATTTCAGAACGAACTTCGTACGAACCTGAATTATCCAGTTTCTTGGACCAATCGATATCAGATTGAGCCCAAACTCGGTGATCATCATAATATGGTGGGAGGAGTCATTTGGTGGGTTTTGAGTGAAATCCAATTGAGAACTCATATATTTATACATTTATACCATTAATTTCTAGTATATTTGTGATGTTTTTGAGTTAAAGTTGTTGCGTTTTACCCTATTTTGTGTTAGCATGCAGTTGCATCTACTTTAGGCTCAAGTTGAAGGCAAAAGAAATGAAAACATGCCATTTTTGGAGCTAACCCTTATTCAAACATGGAAACAAGTTTCGTGACCTGTTTTGAAGTCCAAATAAAGAATTCAAGGCGAATCTGGCTTGGTTGAAGACTAAGAGCAGAATGGGAAAGCAATGGGGATTTCTAGCCTGATTTGGAGGTGCCAAACAAGGCAAAAACGTGCAAAATAAAGGCTGATTTGTTAGGATCTCCTTGGAATATCTTGCAGCCTCTTTTACCGCATAAAAACTTGCCTTTTAGCCACTTTTAAAACCCCTATTTATTTTGGACGAATTTCACAACCCTAGAACTGACTTCTTGGTTATTCTCTCCTTTCATGCACACTAAAACCCTAGCCATCCATATATTTCCACCATCAGGACTCAGCGCAAGAGGTGGTTCTTGGAGAAGTTCAACATCAGAATTGGTTCAAGGGTTTCCTCTCATGAATTTATTTTCACTCATGTTGTTTATTTTTGTTTTAATCTCTTTGAACATGATGTGTAACTAAATTCATAGCTAGGGATTTCAATGTAGCCTTGCAACATTGACCCATGTTTCTAAGTTAAAGTATTCAGTTCATCAATCTGCTTCTTGTTTCATTCACTGAATCTATTGTTCAATTTGTTTGTCAATTTTAATATTTGATCACCATTAGGGTTGCCTACAGATTATCTGGACAAGGTTATAGTAAACATTATGCTTAATCTTGGTAGACATGTGAATGAATGAAGAGAATGTTATGCAAACATCATGCCGTGTGTTTTCTTTGGTTCTTTAATGTTTTCTTGCATGCTAATGAATCTTAACTTGGAACCAAAGTTGAACATCCCAATTAGGTTGCAGATTAGGAGAATTTGATCAAAACCACACATCATATGGCTGATCATATATTTGTAAAAAGAACTCTGGAAACAGGTTGGTAGTTCAGTACGGTTTAATTTTATAAACATGTAATTAGTTTTGCAATGGTGAATTCGAAATCCTTGGTGTCTTCCCTATTCTTTCTACATCAATATATCATTCACTACTACATTCATCTTGCATTTTAAGTTATTTTTCATTTACAACACAAAAACTACTTTCAAATTGTCACTTTCATTTTTAGTTATGGTTCTTTCAAAACTAGTAATTTATATTGGTCCAATCGGTCCCTGTGGTTCGACACCCTTACTTGTTGACCATATATTGGCACTTGGAAGGAATACAACACCAATCTGTACAACTATGCAATTCTTCAACCACTCCATTTTAGAACGAACTTCGTACAAACTTGAATTGTACATTTTTACGGACCAATTGATTTTGGATTGAGCCCAAAACTTGGGGAACATCATAACGTTGTGGGAGGAGTCATTTGGTGAGTTTTGATGAAATCCAATGGCTAAAACTATGCAATAAACCAACCACTCCATTTCAGAATCAACTTCGTATGACTCTGAATTGTTCGATTTCATGGACCAATCGATATCGGATTGAGCCGAAAACTTGGGGAACATCATAATATGGTGGGAGGAGTCATTTGCTGCGTTGTGAGGAAAATCCAATGCCTAAAACTTTGCCATACACCAACCACTCTATTTTAGAATGAACTTCGTACGACTATGAATCGTCCGATTTCGAGGACCAATCGATATTGGATTCTGTCCAAAACTCAGGGAACATCATAATATTATGGAGGAGTCATTTGGTGAGTTTTGGATGAAGTCCACCTTCTAAAACTATGCAATACACTAACCACCATTTTAGAACAAACTTTGCACAAACTTGAATTGTTCAATTTCATGGACCAATTGATATTGGAATGAGCCCAAAACTTGGGGAACATCATAATATGGTGGGAGGAGTCATTTGGCGAGTTTTGAGTGAAGTCCACTTTCTAAAACTATGTAATACACCAACCACTCCATTTCAGAACGAACTTTGTACGAACCTTTATTGTTCAATTTCATGGACCAATCGAAATCGGATTGAGTCCAATTTGGGGAACATTATAATGTTGTGGGAGTAGTCATTTGGTGAGTTTTCAGTGAAATCCAATGGCTAAAACTATACATGTAGTGATGTGGTGATGTCTGCCTCGTTGATTGAAAGCAGTCAGATGATGTTCAGACCACGGGGTGAACTCCGTAGGCAGCAATTTGAAATAGGTGGTCCTAGTTAGGGATCATCTAAGAGAGGCAGTTATAGTTCGGGATCATCTAGTGGTCGCAGCTATGGAGGTTACCGACCTGGATTCAGTTCCAGCGGAGGCTCCAACCAAAGTAGCAGTTCTGAAAATCGTTCTGGGGGTAGTGCAGCTAGAGGTACTGGAAGACAGTTGCTGTCAGGATCTGGCAGGAGGAGTTGCCCCCAATGTGCTAGGTGTGGTAGGTACCATTCTAGGCCCTGGATGTTATTACTGTGGACAGTCTGGACATTTTCTAAAGGATTGCCTACTGTTCTTTCAGAATAGAGAGACCACAGCTGCATCGACTCCAGGGACAGTTATGCAGGGTAGATCACAGCAGATACCACAGTTTGTGGAGGCTTCGTCTAGTGGTGGAGCCCAGACGAGTGTAGCCAGCCGAGGCAGCAGTCAGCAAAGGGGACGAGGTGGACGTTCCAGAGCCACAGGCAGAGTATATAACATGTCCCCGCAAGAAGCATATGCATCACCTGATGTAATTACAGGTATTTTACCGGTCTTTGGTATTCTTGCAAGAGTTTTGATTGACCCTGGGGCTACGCACTCGTTTGTCACACCTAGTTTTGCCCACAATGCCAATGTAAGACTTTCAGCTCTGCAGAACGAACTGGCGATCTTTGTACCTACAGGAGAGATTTTTAGGGTAGGCACAGTGTATCGCGATAGTTTAGTGATGGTGGAAAATGTGTTTTTGGAGGTAGATTTAATCCCTTTGGGCATGGTTGACTTGGATGTCATCTTAGGGATGGATTGGTTGGCCAGACATCGTGCCTCAGTAGATTGCTTCAGGAAAGAAGTTGTATTTTGTAGTCCCGGACGACCTGAAGTAACTTTTTATGGCGAACGTAGAGTGCTTCCATGTTGCCTCATTTCAGCTATGAAGGAAAAACGGTTGCTTAGAAAAGGGTGCTCAGGATATATAGCACATGTAATTGATACCAGAGATAATAGGCTGAGATTGGAAGATATTCCAGTTGTACAGGACTTCCCAAATGTATTTCCTGAGGATCTTCCTGGATTACCTCCTCATCGGGAGATCAAGTTCATTATTGAGCTCGCTCCAGGAACAAATCCTATTTCTCAAGCACCATACAGAATGGTTGTTAAGAACTCAGTTGCAGGAGCTGGTAGATAAGGGTTTCATCCGACCTAGTTTTTTCTCCATGGGGTGCTCCAGTGTTATTTGTTAAGAAAAAGGATGGCACCATGAGGTTATGCATTGACTACAGACAGTTGAACAAAATCACAGTGCGAAATAGATATCCATTGCCCGCATTGATGATTTGTTTGATCAGCTGAAGGGTGCCAAGGTATTTTCTAAAATTGACCTGAGGTCTGGATATCATCAGTTACGGGTTAGAGAAGAGGATGTGCCTAAAACAGCGTTTCGAACGAGGTATGGGCACTATGAATTCCTGGTGATGCCATTTGGATTAACTAATGTGCAAGCTGCATTTATGGACCTCATGAACAGAGTATTTCGACGTTACTTAGATCACTTCATGATTGTGTTCATAGATGACATTCTGGTGTATTCAAAGAGTCAGAAGGCACATATGAAGCATTTAAACATTGTGTTGAGGACTCTGAGAAGGAGGCAACTTTATGCCAAATTCAGCAAGTGTCAATTTTAGTTAGACAGAGTGAGTTTCTTGGGGCATGTGATCTCTGCAGAGGGCATTTATGTTGATCCTCAAAAGATTGAAGCAGCAGTAAATTGGCTACGACCAACAAGTGTTACTGAGATACGGAGTTTTCTGGGGTTAGCCGGGTATTACCGTCGCTTCGTGGAAGGGTTCTCCACCACAGCGGCACCTCTCACCTATTTGACAAGGAAAGGAGTTAAATTTGTGTGGTCAAATAAGTGTGAGGAGAGTTTCATTGAACTCAAGACCAGGCTGACCACTGCTCCGGTTTTAGCACTTCCGGATGATAGTGGGAACTTCGTAATCTACAGTGATGCATCTCAACAAGGACTTGGGTGTGTGCTAATGCAACATGGTAGGGTGATCGCTTATGCTTCTAGACAACTGAAGAAACATAAGCTAAATTATCCTGTTCATGATTTGGAACTTGCTGCAGTAGTTTTTGCCTTAAAGATTTGGCGGCATTACCTTTATGGGGAAACATGCCAGATCTTTACAAATCACAAAAGTTTAAAGTATTTATTCACTCAGAAGGAATTAATTTGAGGCAAAGAAGATGGTTAGAGTTGATAAAAGATGCATTCACCCAGGAAGAGCTAATGTTGTTGCAGATGCATTCAGTAGGAAATCTTTAGGATCTGTAGCTTATCTTCGAGGAAGGTATGTGCCATTGATGCTAGAAATGAGGAAGCTCAGAGTTGGGCTAGATATGGATAATTAGGGAGCACTGTTAGCTACTCTCCATGTGAGACCAGTGCTAGTAGAACGAATACTCACAGCTCAATCTCAGGATCCTTTGATTTGCACGCTGCAAGTGGAGGTTGCAAGTGGCGACAGAACTGATTGTTCCGTAAGAAATGATGGAGCGTTAATGGTAGGTAACAGGTTATATGTCCCTAATGATGAAAGTTTAAAAAGGGAGATTCTTGAGGAGGCCCATGAGTCAGTGTTTGCAATGCACCCTAGAAGCACAAAAATGAATCATACTCCAAGAGAGCACTACTGGTGGCCTTTTATGAAGAAAGAAATAGCAGAGTATGTCAGAAGATGCTTAATTTGTCAGCAAGTGAAAGCTGAGCGACAGAAACCATCAGGGCTAGTGCAACCACTTCTGATTCCTGAGTGGAAGTGGGAGCAGCTTACGATGGATTTTGTGTTCAAACTTCCCCGAACACAGAGTAAGCATGATGGAGTGTGAGTAATTGTGGATCGACTCACCAAGTCCGCTCATTTTCTGCCAGTGAGAGCAAATTATAGTTTGAACAAACTGGCCAAGATTTTCATAGACGAGATCGTGAGACTTCATGGAGTACCAGTATCCATTGTTTCAGATCGAGACCCACGGTTTACATCCCGTTTTTGGACAAAATTAAATGAAGCTTTTGTAACCCAATTACAGTTTAGTACTGCATTTCACCCCCAGACAGATGGTCAGTCTGAGAGGACAATTCAGACATTAGAAGATATGTTGAGAGCCTGTGCACTTCAATTTCGGGGTGATTGGGATGAGAAGTTACCACTTATGGAGTTTGCTTATAATAACAGTTATCAAGTGAGTATCGGAATGTCTCCATTTGATGTCTTGTATGGGAGGTAGTGTAGAACTCCATTCTATTGGGATGAAGTGGGTGAACACAGATTGGTCGTATCTGAGGATGTTGAACTGACCAAGAAACAAGTGCAAATCATTAGAGAACGACTCAAGACAGCCCAGGACCGACAAATGAGTTATGCGGACAATAGAAGAAAAGATCTTCAGTTTGAAGTTGGAGACTAGGTATTTTTGAAATTATCACCTTGGAAAGGTGTAGTGAGATTTGGGAAGCGGGGGAAACTAAGTCATCGCTATATCGAACCCTATGAGATTATAGAGCGTGTGGGTCCAGTAGCTTACAGGCTTGCTTTGCCTGCAGATCTATCACGATTGCATGATGTTTTCCATATCTCCATGCTCCGAAAGTATATTTCCGACCCTTCCCATGTGTTAGAGGAGCAACCAGTAGAATTGGAGGCTGATTTCACTTATGTGGAGCAACTAGTTCAGATTTTGGATTGGAAGACGCAAGTGTTGCGATCGAGAGAGATTCCACTTGTAAAGGTCTTATGGAGGAGTCATACTGTGGAAGAGGCTACATGGGAACTTGAAGACCAAATGCAAGAGCAGTACCTTCACCTCTTCGAGTGACAGGTGCGTAAATTTCGAGGACGAAATTTTTATAAAGGGGGTAGGTTGTAATGACCCAAACCTAAAATTCATATTTAATTAGTAATTTATTATGAGAAAAGACAATTTTGCCATTGGAATAATTTATTAACGAAAAGTTTACTTTTTGACCAAAAAGGAATTTGACAATTTCACATACACCGTTGCGTAGAGCACGACGACATGAGTTCATAGACACGAAGTAGGCTCGAATCGGAGTTTTAACGAAGAAAATACAGTTAAAATATCACGAGGGGCAAAATGGTAATCTGAAAAATCATATTTGAAACCCTCACTCTCTCTCTTCTCCCTCAGTTTCTCTCTCTCTCTCTCTCTCTCTCTCTCTCTCTCTCTCTCTCTCTCTCTCTCTCTCTCTCTCGCGAGCATTCCCCCCCAACAGTTTCGTTTCTGCCAGCCGTAGCTTCCAAGAGTCGTCGTCGCCGCCACAGAGCACCACCGGCCACGAGACCTGTCTTGTTCGAACCGTCATCTCCTCCTCTTCTCGTCCCACCCGGTTTCCGTCGCCGTCAGCCACTCCAGCCGCCGAAAACTGCAAAAAATCGAGCATGTGTAACCGAAATTTCACGGCCGTCGTTCTCCCTCATTTCTCAACCAAATCGGACGAGCCAGGTATGGATTTTAAACCTCTCGAGTTGTTCTAGCTGCCTGTTGGGTAGGAATTAATCGGTTCTCCGTGTAGATAATGGATTTTCGAATTGGAAATTTGGCCAGTTTTCGGCCTCCGTGTTCGGCCACTTCCGGTCAGTTTTTGGGGTAGGTCCAAGAACAAAAGTGGTTCCAAATATGGTGTTATACCTAGGGTAGGAATTTGGAGCCGTGGTTTTGAGATTTTTCGGCGATGCGTAATCGCTTTGGACACCCATCACTGCCAGTGCGTGCGGCGGCACGTGGGTGAGGGTAGTGTAGTGGCACTGTGTCCTGATGTGATGCTTAGGTTGTCACAAGCGCATAGGAATTCGCGGATCTCAATTTGGATACCGTTTGAGCGTCGAACGGATTTTCCATATTGTGCGAGTTATGGATTCAATACTGTTGAGCCGTTGGATCGTAATCTTTTTTAGATATGTTACTCTACATAATTTGAGAATTGTGTAGGAATTGACGGATTATGAATCGGAGCCCCGGATACTCCTAAATCGCGAACCCTAGGGTTATGGTTTAGAAATTACGCGATTACACGATCGTGATCAATCCGACCGTCCGATCGACACCAATACTCTCGGGACATGTGTCCTAGATATATTGGACCTTCTAGCGGCTTCCGGATCATATTGTGAGGTCATGGACCCGTGGGGTCCCGGATTGACTTTTTAGACTTGAGCGCTTTTTGAGTCCCAAGATACCGCTAAACTATCCCACGTTGAAGAAAAGCTTTTATGGGCATAGGGATAACTTTAAATTGACGCACGTACTTTTAGGAGCCGGGGTAGGGTTTTTAATTTAATATTATACTGTATTAATAGAATATTATGGTCATTGAATCAGGCACCCGGGCACCAGTTGACCCGCATGAGGGACCTTCAAGAGGTTCAGCGAGCTCGGACTATCAGTGAGTGGACACTTTGTTTTTATAAACGAATTTAAGCAGTTCAGTTTCAGTTATAAGCTGTTTTATTCTGTTAAATATTTTATGCTACATGCTGCCGAGTGAAATCTCTTCTAAAGAATATAGGAAAAGAAATTCTAGTTAATTATCAGATAAATGGCAACAGAATTTTAAAGGTTACAGAACGTTAATTATTCAACAACTTTGCTTCAGAAACTTTATATTTTCTTCAACCACCTTGTACCCAGATATTAAATGTTGCCTTCGGATTATATTTGTTGCCTTCGGTTTAGTCAGCATGCTTGACAGTTGCCCCACGAGTTTCTTTGTACTCGAACTCGTGTGGAGCGAGTAATGCGGATAAAGGTGGACTACGGTCCCCTGAATCCTGTGAGTTGCGGCTCGGACTGACCTCGTGTCACTGAGACCTGGGAGTGTGTCACCCATGGTGATGCAAGGAATTGACGGATTTAAGGAATTGATGGAAATAAAGGGTACACCTAGGCGGTAGTTTTAAACTGTTTTCAAAAGTAATGTTGACCATGAATATGATTGGTTTGTATACATGTATAATGATATACGTGCATGGATTTCAGAAATAAAGAGAATAAGCTAGTTTGTATAACTGTTTTTACAGTGGGGTTAGTATGTTCATATACTATTTTCTCAATTTTATTTTGGGTCCACTCACCATTTTTGTTGTTTTGCGCCCCCAGGCAGTACACGTGCATAGGAATCCACCACCGGGCCGTTTCCCATCTTCCGCGCCTTTTCTTTGATGTAGGATTTTAGTTTTGTAAAAGGATTCACTCCTTTGTAAATTCTTAGTAGATGCTTTGATGTTTTGCCTTACACTGAGAATTGAACTGTTGACATGTATATATACGTATGCTGGCAGTTGGTTGTATATTTATATACTTGTTTGGCAGGTGTAAATGTGTTGCTATGGAGCTAGTTACAAGGGAAACTCTGCTAAATTTTTGGTAGAAGTCAACCTTGTTATTTTATCGTGTTTCGTATAGGATGGAAAATAGGTCATTTGTGCCCGACATTCGCCAGGTGTCGGACACGCACAGGGTTCTGCTCAGTTTCCAAAGTGGAATTTGGATCGGGTCCTGTCAATACACCAACCACTCCATTTCAGAATGAATGTCGTATGAACCTGGATTGTCTAATTCCATGGACCAATCGATATCGGATTGAGTCCGAAGCTTGTTGAACATCATAATATGGTAGGAGGTGTCATTTGGTGCGTTTTGAGTGAAATTCAATCTCTGGAACTATGCAATACACCAACTGCTCCATTCAAGAACGGACTTCGTACGAACCTGAATGGTCCAATTTCATGGACCACTCGATATCGGATTGAGTCCAAAACTTGAGGAACATTATAATGTTGTGGGAGGAGTCATTTGGTGAGTTTTGAGAGAAATCCAATGGCTAAAACTATCTAATACACCAACCACTCCATTTCAGAAGGAACTTCTTACAAACCTGAATTGTCCAATTTCATGGACCAATCGATATCAGATTGAGTCCGAAGCTTGGGGAACATCAAAATATGGTAGGAGGAGTCATTCGGTTGGTTGTGAGTGAAATCCAATCTCTACAGCTATGCAATATACCAACCACCCCATTTTAGAACGAACTTCGTACGAACCTGAATTGTCCAATTTCATGGACCAATCGATTTCAGAGTGAGTCCAAAACATGGGGAACATCATAATATGTTGCGAGGAGTCATTTGGTGGGTTTTGAGTGAAATCCAGTCTCTAGAACTAAGTGCTACAAGAACCACTCCATTTCAGAACTAACTTCGTACGAAACTAAATTGTCCAATTTCATGGACCTATCGATATCAGATTGAGTCCGAAGCTTGGGGAACGTCAAAATATGGTGGGAGGAGTCATTTGGTTGGTTTTGAGTGAAATCGAATCTCTAGAACTATGGAATATACCAATCACTTCATTTCAGAACTAACTTCGCAGTAACCTTAATTGTCCAGTTTCACTGACGAAGCGATATCGGATTGAGTCCGAAACTTGGGAAACATCATAATATGGTGGAATGAGTCATTTGGTTGGTTTTGAGTGAAATCCAATCTCTAGAACTATGCAATACACCAACCACTCCATTTCAGAACGAACTTCGTATGAACCAGAATTGTCCAATTTCATGAACGAATCGATATCGGATTGAGTCTGAAGCTTGGGGAACATCAAAATATGGTGGGAGGAGTCATTTGGTTGGTTTTCAGTGAAATCCAATCTCTGCAGCTATGCAATACACCAACCACCCCATTTTAGAACGAACTTCATACGAACCTGAATTGTCCACTTTCATGGACCAATCGATTTCGGAGCGAGTCCAAAATATGGTGCGAGGAGTCATTTGATGGGTTTTGAGTGAAATCCGATCTCTAGAACTAAATGCTACGCCAACCACTCCATTTCGGAACTAACTTTGTACGAAACTAAATTGTCCAATTTCATAGACCAATCGATATCGGATTGAGTCCAAATCTTGGGGAACATCAAAATATGGTGGGACGAGTCATTTGGTTGGTTTTGAGTGATATCGAATCTGTAGAGCTATGCAATACACCAACCACCCCATTTTAGAACGAATTTCGTACGAACCTCAATTTTCCAATTTCCTGGACCAATAGATTTCGGAGTGAGTCCAAAACATGGGGAACATCATAATATGGTGCGAGGAGTCATTTGGTGGGTTTTGAGTGAAATCCAATCTCTAGGACTAAGTGCTACAACAACAACTCCATTTCTGAACGAATTTCGTACGAACCTGAATTGTCTAATTTCACGGACCAATCGATATTGTGTTGAGTCCAAAACTTGGGGAACATCATAATATGGAGGGAGGAGTCATTTGGTGGGTTTTGAGTGAAATCCAAACGCTAGAACTATGCAATACACCAACCACTCTATTTTAGAACTAACTTCGTACGAACCTGAATTGTCCAATTTCATGGACCAATCAATATCGGATTGAGTCCGAAGCGTGGAGAACATCATAATGTGGTGGGAGGAGTCATTTGGTGGGTGTAGGGTAAAATCCAAACTGTAGAACTATGCAATACACCTACCACTACAATTCAGAACGAACTTCGTACAAACCTGAATTGTCCAATTTCATGCATCAATCGATATCGGATTGAGTCCGAAGCTTGTTGAACATCATAAAATGGTGGGAGGAGTCATTCGGTGGGTTTTGAGTAAAATCCAATCTCTAGAACTATGCAATACACCAACCATTCTATTTTAGAACGAACTTCGTACGAAACTGAATTGTCCAATTTCGTGGACCAATCGACATTAGATTGAGTCCAAAGCGTGTGGAACATCATCATGTTGAGGGAGTAGTCATTTGGTTGAGTTTTGAGTGAAATCCACCCGCTATAACTCTGCAATACACCAACCACTCCATTAGAGAACGAAGTTCGTACGAACATGAATAGTCCATTTTCATGGACCAATTGATATCGGATTGAGTCCAAAACTTGGGCAACATCATAATGTTGTGGGAGGAGTTCTTTGGTGAGTTTTGAGTGAAGTCCAGTGGGTAAAACTATGCAATACACTGACCACTCCATTTCAGAACGAACTTCGTACGAACCTGAATTGTCCAATTTCATGGTTCAATCGATATGCGATTGAGTCCAAAACTTGGGGAACAACATAATGTAGTGGGAGGAGTCATTTGGTCAGTTTTGAGTGAAACCCATTCGTTATGACTATGCAATACACCAACCACTCCACTTCAGAATGAACTTCGTACGAACCTGAATTGTCCACTTTTGTGGACCAATCGATGTCAGATTGAGTTCAAAACTTGGGGAACAACATAATGTTGTGGGAGTAGTCATTTGGTAAGTTTTGAGCGAAATCCAATGGCTAAAACTATGCAATACACCGACTACTCCATTTCATAATGAACTTCGTACGAACCTGAATTGTCCAATTTCACGAACCAATCGATATCGGATTGAGTCCAAAGCTTGGGGACCATCATAATGTGGTGGGAGGAGTCATTTGGTGGGTTTTGAGTGAAATCCAATCACTAGAACTAGGCAATGTACCAACCGCTCCATTTTAGAATGAACTTCTTACAAACCTGAATTGTCCAATTTCATGGACCAATCGTTATCGGATTGAGTCCAAAACTTGGGGACCATCATAATATGTTGGGAGGAGTCATTTGGTGTGTTTTGAGTGAAATCCAATCTCTAGAACTATGCAATACCCCAACCACCCGATTTCTGAACGAACTTCATACGAACCTGAATTGTCCAATTGCATGAACCAATCGATATCGGATTGAGTCCAAAACTTGGGGAACATCATAATGTTGTGGGAGGAGTCATTTGTTGAGTTCGGAGTGAAATCCAATGGCTAATACTACGCAAGACACCAACCACTCCATATCAGAACGAACTTCGTACGAACCTGAATTGTCCAATTTCATGGACCAATCGATATCGGATTGAGTCCAAAACTTGGGGAACATCATAATATGGAGGGAGGAGTCATTTGGTGGGTTTTGAGTGAAATCCAATCGCTAGAACTATGCAATACACCAACCACTCCATTTTTGAACTAACTTCGTACGAACCTGAATTGTCCAATTTCATGGACCAATCGATATCGGATTGAGTCCGAAGCGTGGGGAACATCATAATGTGGTGGGAGGAGTCATTTGGTGGGTGTAGGGTGAAATCCAATCTGTAGAACTATGCAATAAAGTAACCACTCAGTTTTAGAACGAACTTCGTACGAACCTGAATTGTCCAATCTCATGGACTAATCGATATTAGATTGAGTCCAAAACTTAAGGAACCGTATAATATGGTGGGAAGACTCATGTAGTTTTTTTTGAGTGAAATCCTACTACGCGATACACCAAACACTCCATTTCAGAATGAACTTCATACGAACCTGAATTGTCCAATTGCATGGACCAATCGATGTCGGATTGAGTCCAAAACTTGGGGAACATCATAATGTTGTGGGAGGAGTTATTTGGTGAGGTTTAAGTGAAATTCAATGGCAAAAACCATGAAATACACCATCCACTTTATTTCAGAACGAACTTCGTACGTACCTGAATTGTCCAATTTCATGAACCAATCGATATAGGATAGAGTCCAAAACTTGGGGAACATCATAATGTCGTGGGAAGAGTCATTTGGTGAGTTTTGAGTGAAACACTATCTAGAACTAGGCAATACACCAAGCACGCCATTTAAGAACAAACTTTGTGCGAACCTGAATTCTCCAATTTGCTGGAGCAATCGATATCGGATGGAGCCAAAAACTTGGGGAACATCATAATATAGGGGGAGGCGTCATTTGGTGGGTTTTGAATGAAATCCAATCTCGAGAACTATGCAATACACCAACAACTCCATTTCATAACGAACTTCGTACGAACCTGAATTGTCCAATTTTAAGGACCAATCGATATCGGATTGAGTCCAAAACTTGGGGAACATCTTAATGTCGTGGGAGGACTCATTTGGTGAGTTTTGAGTGAAATCCGATGTCTAAAAGTATGCAATACACCAACCACTTCATTTCAGAACGAACTTCGTAGGTACCTGAACTGTCCAATTCCATGAACCCATTGATATCAGATTGTGTCCACAACTTTGGGAAGATCATAACACGGTGGGATGAGTCATTTGGTGGGTTTTGAATGAAATCCAATTGCTATAGCTATGCAATACACAAATCACTCCATTAGAGAAGGAACTTTATACGAACCTGAATTGTCCAATTTCATGGACCAATCGATAACGGATTGAGTCCAAAACTTCGGTAACATGATAATATTATGGGAGGAGTCATTTGGTGGGCTTTGAGCGATATCCAATCTCTACAACTTTGCTATACACTAACCACTCCTTTTCAGAACGAACTTCGTACGAACCTGAATTGTTCAATTTCATGGAGCAGTCGATATCGGATTGAGTCCAAAACTTAAGGAACATCATAATATGATGGGAGGAGTCATTTGGTGGGTTTGAGCGAAGTTCGATCTCTTGAATTATGCAATACACCAACCACTACATTTCAGAACGAACTTCATACGATTCTGAATGGTCCGATTTCAAGGGCCAATCGATATCAGATTGAGGCCGAAACTTGGCGAACATCGTAATATGGGGGGAGGAGTCATTTGGTGGGTTGTAAGCGAAATCCAATCACTAGAATTGTGCAATACACCAATCACTACATTTCAGAACGAACTTCGTATGAACCTGAATTGTCGAATTTCATGGACTAATCGATATCAGATTGAGTCTAAACTTGGGGAACAACAGAATATGGTGGGAGGAGTTATTTGGTGGGTTTTGAGTGAAATCCAATCTCTAGAACTATGCAATACACCAACCACTCCATTTTCGAACGAACTTCGTACGAACCGGAATTATCCAATTTCATGGACCAGTCGATATCGGATTGTGTCTAAAACTTGGGGAACATCATAATATGGTGGGAGGAGTCATTTTGTGGGTTTGGAGAGAAATCCAATCTCTAGAACTGTGCAATACACCAACCACTCCATTTTAGAATGAACTTCGTACGAACCTGAATTGTCAGATTTCATGGACTAGTCGATATCGGATTGAGTCCAAAACTTTGGGAACATCATAAAATGGTGGGTGGAGTCATTTGGTGGGTTTTGAGTGAAATCCAATCTCTTGAACTATGCTATACACCAACCACTCCATTTTAGAACGAACTTCGCACGAACCTGAATTGTTTGATTTCACGGACCAGTTGATATCGGATTGTGTCCAAAACATGGGGAGCATCATAATACGGTGGCTGGAGTCATTTGGTGAGTTTTAAATGAAATTCATTCCCTAAAACTATGCAATAACCAACCGCTCCATTTCAGAACGACCTTCGTACGAACCTGAATTGCCCAATTTCATGGACCAGTCGATATTGGATTGTGTCCAAAAATGGGGAACATCATAATATGGTGGGTGGAGTCATTTGGTGAGTTTTGAATGAAATCCAATCTCTAGAACTATGCAATACACCAACCGCTCCATTTCAGAACGACCTTCGTATGAACTTGAATTGTCCAATTTCATAGATCAATCGATATCGGAGTGAGTCCAAAACTTGGGGAACATCATAATATGGTGGCAGGAGTCATTTGGTGAGTTTTAAGAGAAATCCAATCTCAAAATCTAGGAAATAGACGAAGCACTCCGTTAGAGACCTAATTTTATACCAACATGAATAGTCCAACTTCTTGGACCAATCGAGATCAGATTGAGCCCAAATGTTAGAGAACATCGTAATCTTGTGGGAGGAGTCGTTTGGTGAGTTTTGAGAGAAATCCAATGGCTAAAACTATGCACTACACCAACTGCTCCATTTCAGAAAGAACTTCGTACGAACCTGAATTGTCCAATTTCTTGGACCAGTCGATATTGGATTGAGCCCAACACTTGGGAAACATCATAATATGGTGGGAGTAGTCATTTGGTGAGTATTGAACGAAATCCAATGGCTAAAACTATGCAATACACCAACCACTCCATTTCAGAACGAACTTCGTACGAACCTGAATCGTCCGATTTCATGGACCAATTGATATCGGATTGAGTCCAAAACATGGGGAACATCATAATATGGTGGGAGGAGTCATTTTGTTGGTTTTGAGTGAAATCCAATCTCTAGAACTATGCAATACACCAACCACTCCATTAGGGAACGAACTTCGTACGAACATGAATAGTCCAATTTCTTGGACTAATCGATATTGGATTGAGTCCAAAACATGCTGAACATCATAATATGATGGGAGGAGTCATATCGTGAGTTTTGAGCGAAATCCAATGGCTAAAACTATGAAATACACAAACCACTCCATTAAGAACGAACTTCGTACGACTATGAATGGTCCGATTTCATGGACCAATCGATATCGGATGGAGTCCAAAACTTGGGGAACATCATAATATGGTGGGAGGAGTCATTTGGTGGGTTTTGAGTGAAATCCAATCTCTAGAACTATGCAATACACCAACCACTCCATTTCATAACGAACTTCGCATGAACCTGAATTGTCTAATTTCATGGACCGATCGATATCGAATTGAGTCCGAACCTTGGGGAACATCAAAATTAGGTGGGAGGAGTCATTTGGTTGGTTTTGAGTGAAATCCAATCTCCAGAACACTGCAGTACCCAACCACTCCATTTTAGAACGAACTTCGTGCGAACCTGAATCGTTCAATTTCATGGACCACGCGATATCGGAGTGAGTCCAAAAAGCTTGGGGAACATCATAATATGGAGGGAGGAGTCATTTGGTGGGTTTTGAGTGAAATTCAATCCCTAGAACTATGCAGTACACCAACCACTCCATTTTAGAATGAACTTCGTATGAACCTAAATTATCCAATTTCATGGACCGATACGGATTGAGTTTAAAACTTGGGGAACGTCATAATGTTGTGGGAGGAGTAATTTGGTGAGTTTTGAACGAACTTCGTGCGAACCTGAATTGTCCAATTTCTTGGACCAATAATTATCAGATTGCGTCCAAAAGTTGGGGAACATCATAATATGGTGGGACGAGTGATCTGGTCGGTTTTGAGTGAAATCCAATCTCTTGAACTATGCAAAACACCAACCACTCCATTTCAGAACGAACTTCGTACGAACCTGAATTGTCCAATTTCTTGGACCAATCGATATCAGATTCAGTCCGAAGCTTGGGGAACAACGATTTATGGTGGGAGGAGTGATTTGGTTGGTTTTGAGTGAAATCCAATCTCTAGAACTATACAATACACCAACCACTCCATTTTAGAACGAACTTCGAACGAACCTCAATTACCAAATTTCAAGGACCAATCGATATCAGAGTGAGTCCAAAGCTTGGGGAACATCATAGTATGGAGGGAGGAGTCTTTTGGTGGGTTTTGAGTCAAATCTAATTTCTAGAACTATGTGCTACACCAACTGCTCCATTTCGGAACGAACTTCGTATGAACCTGAATTGTCCAATTTCATGGAACAGTAAATATCGGATTGCGTCCAAAACTTGGAGAACATCATAATACGGTGGGAGGGGTCATCTAGTCGGTTTTGACTGAAATCCAGTCCCTAAAACTATGCAGTACACTAACCACTCCATTTCAGAACGTACTTCATACCTGAAGTGTCCAATTTCATGGACCAATCGAAACCGGATTGCGTCCGAAGCTTGGGGACCATCACAATATGGTGGGAGGAGTCATTTGGTGGGTTTTCAGTGAAATCCAATCTATAAAAATATGTAATACCCCAACCACTCCATTTCAGAACGATCTTCGTACGAACCTGAATTGCCTAATTTCATGGACCAATCGATATCGTATTGAGTTCAAAACTTGGGGAACATCATACTATGGTGGGAGGAGTCATTTGGTTGGTTTTGAGTGAAATCCAATCTCTAGAACTATGCAATACCCCAACCACTTCATTTTAGAACGAACTTCGTACGAACCGGAAGTGTCCAATTTCAGGGAACAATCGATATCGGAGTGTGCCCAAAGCTTGGGGAACGTCATAATATGGTGGGAGGTGTCATTTGGTGGGTTTTGAGTGAAATCCAAAATCTAGATCTAGGCAATACACCTACCACTCCATTTCAGAATGAACTTCATACGAACCTGAATTGTCCAATTTCATGGACCAATCGATATCGGATTGAGTCCAAAACTGGGGGAACATCATAATATGGAGGGAGGAGTCATTTGGTGAGTTTTGAATGAAATCCGATGGCTAAAACTATGCAATACACCAACCATTCCATTTAAGAACGAACATCGTACGACTCTGAATGGTCCGATTTCATAGACGAACCGATATCGGATTGAGTCTAAAACTTGGGGAAAATTATAACATGGTGGGATGAGTCATTTGTTGGGTTTTTAGTGGAATCCAATCTCTAGACCTATGCAATACACCAACCACTCCATTTCATAATGAACTTTGTCCGAACCTGAATTGTCCAATTTCATAGACCAAACGATATCGGATTGAGTCTAAAACTTGGGGAACATCATAATATGATGGGAGGAGTCATATGGTGGGTTTTGAGTGAAATCCAATCTCTAGAACTGTGCAATACACCAACCACTCCATTTTTGAACGAACTTCATACGAACTTGAATTGTCCAATTTCAGGGACCAATCGATATCAGATTGAGTCCGAAGCTTGGAGAACATCATAATATGATGCGAGGAGTCATTTGGTGGGTTTTGAGTGAAATCCAATCTCTAGAACTGTGCAATACACTAACCACTCCATTTCAGAACGAACTTCATACGAACTTAATTGTCCAATTTCAGGGACCAATCGATATCGGATTGAGTCCGAAGCATGCAGAACATCAAAATATGGTGGGAGGAGTCATTTGGTTGGTTTTGAGTGAAATCCAATCTCTAGAACTACGCAATACACCAACCACTCCATTTCAAAACGACTTCATACGAACCTGAATTGTCCAATTTCATGGACTAGTCGATATCGGATTGAGTCCAAAACTTGAGGAACATCATGATATGGTGGGAGGAATCATTTGCTGGGTTTTGAGCGAAATCCAATGGCTAAAACTATGCAATACACCAACCGCTCCATTTCAGAAAGAACTTCGTACGACTCTGAATGGTCCGATTTCAAGGACCAATCGATATCAGATTGAGGTCAAAACTTGGGGAACATCGTCATATGGGGGGAGGAGTCATTTGGTGTTTGAGTGAAATCCAATCCCCAGAATTATGCAATACACCAACCACTCCATTTCAGAACGAACTTCGTACGAACTTGAATTGTCCAATTTCATGGACCAATCGATATCGGATTGAGTCCAGAACATGGGGAACAGCGTAATATGGTGGGAGGATTTATTTGGTGGGTTTTGAGTGAAATCCAATCTCTAGAACTATACAATACTCCAACCACCCCATTTTAGAACGAACTTCGTACAAACCTGAATTGTCCAATTTCATGGACCAATCGATATCGAATCGAGTCCAAAACTTGGGGAACATCATAATATGGTGGGAGGAGTCATTTCGTGGGTTTTGAGCGAAATACAATATCTAGAAGTTTGCTATACACCAACCACTCCATTTTAGAATGGACCTCGTACAACCCTGAATTGTCCAATTTCATGGACCAATCGATATCGGATTGAGCCAAAAACTTAGGGCACATCATAATATGGTGGGAGGGGTCATTTGGTGGGTTTTGAGTGAAATTCAATCTGTAGAACTATGCAATACACCAACCACTCCGTTTCAGAACGAACTACGTACGCACCTACATTGCCCAATTTCATGAACCAATTGATATCAGATTGAGTCCAAAACAAAGGGGACATTATAATGTTGTGGGAGGAGTCATTTGGTGAGTTTTGAGTGAAATCCAATCCCTAGAACTATACAATACACCAACCACTCCATTTTTCAGAACGAACTTCGTATGAACCAGAATTGTCCAATTTCATGGACCAATCGATATTGGATTGAGTCCGAAGCTTTGGGAACATCAAAATATGGTGGGAGGAGTCATTTGGTTGGTTTTGAGTGAAATCCAATCTGTACAGCTATGCGTTACACCAACCACCCCATTTTAGAACGAACTTCGTACGATCCTGAAGTGTCCAATTTCATGGACAAATCGATATTGGATTGAGTCCAGAGCTTGCAGAACATCATCATGTTGTGGGAGGAGTCATTCGGTAAGTTTTGAGTGAAATGCACTGGCTAAAACTATGCAATGCACCAACCACTCCTTTTCAAAACGAACTTCGTACGAACCGAAATTGTCCAATTTCATGGACCAATTGATATTGGATTGAGTCCAAGACTTGGGGAATATCATAATGTTGTGGGAGGAGTCATTTGTAGAGTTTTGAGTGGAATCCAGTTGGTAAACTTATGCAATACCCCAACCATTTCATTTCTTAACGAACTTCGTACGAACCTGAATTGTCCAATTTCGTGGACCAATCGATATCGGATTGAGTCCACAAATTGGGGAACGTCATAATATGATGGGAGGAGTCATTTGGATGGTTATGAGTGAAATCCAATCTCTAGAACTATGCAATAAACGAACCACTGCATTTCAGAACAAACTTCGTACGAACCTGAATTGTCAAATTTCATGTACCAATCGATATCGAATTGAGTCCAAAACCGGGGAACATCATAACATTGTCAGACGAGTCATTTGGTGACTTTTGGGTGAAATTCAATGGCTAAAACTATGCAATACACTAACCACTCCCTTTCATAATGAACTTCGAACGAACCTGAATTGTCCAATTTCATGGACCAATCGATATCGGATTGAGTCCAAAACTAGGGGAACATCATAATGTTGTGGGAGGAGTGATTGGGTGAGTTTTGAGTGAAATCTAGTGGCTAAAACAATGCAACACACCAACCACTCCATTTGAAACGAACTTCGTACGAACCTGAATTGTCCAATTTCATGGACCAATCGATATCGGATTGAGTCCAAAACGTGGGGAACATCATAATATGGTGGGAGGAGTCATTTGGTGAGTACTGAGAGAAATCAAATGGCTAAAACAATGCAATACACCAACCACTCCATTTCAGAACGAACTTCGTATGAAATTGAATTGTCCAATTTTATGGACCAATCGATATCGGATTGAGTCCGAAGCTTGGGGAACAACATAATATGGTGGGACGAGTCATTTGGTGAGTTTTGAGCGAAATCAAATGGCTAAAACAGTGCAATACACCAACCACTCCATTTCATAACGAACTTCGTACCAACCTGAATTGTCAGATTTCATGGACCAATCGATATCGGATTGAGTCCAAAACTTGGGGAACATCATAATGTGGTGGGAGGAGTCATTTGGTGAGACTTTAGTGAAATCGAATTGCAAAAACTATGAAATATAACAACCACTCCATCAGGGAACGAACATCGTACGAACTTGAGTTGTCCAATTTCATGGACCAGTCGATCTCGGGTTGAGTCCGAAGCCTGGGGAACATCATAATATGGTCGGACGAGTCATTTGGTGGGTTTTGAGTGAAATCCAATCTCTAAAACTATGCAATACACCAACCACTCCATCTCAGAACGAATTTCGTACGAACTTGAATTATCCAACGTCATGGACCAGTCGATTTCGGATAGAGTCCAAAATTTGGGGAGCATCATAATGTTGTGGAGAAGTCATTTGGTGGGTTTTGGGTGAAATCCAATCGCTAGAACTATGCAATACACCAACCACTACATTTCAGAATGAACTTCGTACGAACCAGAATTGTCCAATTTCACGGACCTATCAATATCGGATTGGGTCCAAAACTTGGGGAACATCATAATGTTGTGGGAGGAGTCATTTGGTGAGTTCTGAATGAAATCCAATGGCTAAAACTAGGCAATACACCAAACACGCCATTTCAGAACGAAGTTCGTACGAACTTGAATTGTCTAATTTCATGGACCAATCGGTATCAGATTGAGTCCAATACTTTGGGAACATCATAATATCGTGGGAGGAGTCATTTGGTGAGTTTGGAGTGAAATGCAATGGCTAAAACTATGCAATACACCAACCACTCCAGTTTGGAACGAACTTCGTACGACTCTGACTTGTCCGATTTCATGGACCCGTTGATATCGGATTCAGTCGAAAACTTGAGGAATATCATAATATGGTGAGAAATTACATTTGGCGGGTTTTGATTGTAATCCAATCTCTTGAACTATGCAATCCACCAACCACTCTATTTTAGAACGAACTTCGCACGAACATGAATTGTCCAATTTCAAGGAACAATCGATATCGGACTGAGTTCAAAACTTGGGGAACATCATAATGTTGTGGGAGGAGTCATTTGGTGAGTTTTGACTGAAATCGAATGGCTAAAACTACGCAATACACCAACTACTCCATTTCAGAACGAACTTCATACGAACCTGAATTGTCCAACTTCATGGACCAATCGATATCGGATTGAGTCCAAAAGTTGGGGACATAATAATGTTATGGGTGGAGTCATTTGGTGAGTTTTGAGTGAAATCCAATCTCTATAACTTTGCAATACACCAACCACTCCATTAGAGAACGAACTTCGTACGAACCTGAATTGTCCAATTTCATGCACCAATCGATATCGGATTCATTCCAAAACTTGGGGAACATCATAATACGGTGGGAGGAGTCATTTGCTGGGTTTTGAGTGAAATCCAATCCCAACAACTATGCAATAGAAAAACCACTCCATTTCAGAACGAACTTCATATGAACTTGAATTGTCCGATTTCACGGACCAATCGATATCGGATTGAGCCCAAAACTTGGGGAACATAACAATACGGTGCAAGGAGTCATTTGGTTGGTTTTGAGTGAAATTCAATCCCTAGAACTTTGCCATGCACCAACCGCTCCATTTTAGAACGAACTTCGTACGAACCTGAATTACCCAATTTCATGGACCAATCGACATCGGATTGAGTCTAAAACTTGGGGAACATCATAATATGATGGGAAGAGTCGTTTGGTGACTTTATAGTGAAATCCAATGGCTAAAACTTTGCAAACCACCAACCACTCCATATTCAGAACGAACTTCGTACGAACCTGAATTGTCCAATTTCATGGACCAATCAATATCGGATTGAGTCTAAAACTTCGGGAACATCATAATACGGTGCGAGGAGTCAATTGGTGGGTTTTGAGTGAAATCCAATATCTACAACTACGCAATACAACAACCACCCTATTTCATAATGAACTTCGTACGAACCTGAATTGTCCAATTTCATGGACCAATCGATATCGGATTGAGTCCAAAACTTGGGAAACATCATAATATCGTGGGAGGAGTCATTTGGTGGGTTTTGAGTGAAATCCAATCTCTACAACTATGCAATACACCAACCACCCTATTTCAGAACGAACTTCATACAAACCTGAATTGTCCAATTTCATGGACCAATCGATATCAGATTGAGTCCAAAACTTGGGGAAAATCATAATATGGTGGGTGGAGTCATTTGGTGACTTTTGAGTGAAATCCAATGGCTCGAACTATGCAATACACCAACTACTTCATTTTAGAACGAACTTCGTACGAACCTGAATTGTCCAATTTCATAGACCAATCGATATCGGATTGAGTCCAAAACATCATAATATGGTGGGAGGAGTTATTTAGTGGGTTTTGAGTGAAATCCAATCTCTACAACTATGCAATACACCAACCACCCTATTTCAGAACGAACTTCGTATAAACCTGAATTGTCCAATTTCATGGACCAATCGATATTGGATTGAGTCCAAAACTTGGGGAACATCATAATATGGTGGGTGGAGTCCTTTGGTGACTTTTGAGTGAAATCCAATGGCTCGAACTATGCACACCAACCACTCCATTTCATAACGAACTTCGTAGGAACCTGAATTGTCCAATTTCATGGACCAATCGATATTGGATTGAGTCCAAAACTTGGGGAACAACATAATATGGTGGGTGGAGTCCTTCGATGACTTTTGAGTGAAATCCAATGGCTCGAACTACGCAACACACCAACCACTCCATTTCATAACGACCATCGTACGAACCGGAATTGTCCAATTTCGTGGACCAATCGATATAGGATTGAGTCCAAAACTTGGTGAACATCATAATATGGTGGGTGGAGTCATTTGGTGAATTTTGAGTGAAATCCAGTGGCTCGAACTATACAATACACTAACCACTCCATTTCAGAACGAACTTCCTACGGACCTGAATTGTCCAATTTCATGGACGAATCGATATCGGATTGAGTCCAAAACTTGGGGAACATCATAATATGGTGGGAGGAGCCATTTGGTGGGTTTTGAGTGAAATCCAATATCTACAACAACGCAATACACCAACCACCCTATTTCATAATGAACTTCGTACGAACCTGAATTGTCCAATTTCATGGACCAATCGATATCGGATTGAGTCCAAAACTTGGGGAGCATCATAATATGGTGGGAGGAGTCATTCGGTGGGTTTTGAGTGAAATCCAATCTCTACAACTATGCAATACACCAACCACCCTATTTTAGAACGAACTTCATACAAACCTGAATTGTCCAATTTCATGGACCAATCGATATCAAATTGAGTCCAAAACTTGGGGAACATCATAATATGATGGGACGAGTCGTTTGGTGACTTTTTAGTGAAATCCAATGGCTAAAACTATGCAATACACCAACCACTCCATTTCAGAACGAACTTCGTACGAACCTGAATTGTCCAATTTCATGGACCAATCGATATAGGATTGAGTCCAAAACTTGGGGAACATCATAATATGGTGGGTGGAGTCATTTGGTGACTTTGGAGGGAAACCAGTGGCTCGAACTATGCAATATACCAACCACTATATTTCAGAACGAATGTCCTACGAACCTGACTTGTCCAATTCATGGACTTATCGATATCGGATTGAGTCCAAAACTTGGGGAACATCATAATATGGCGGGAGGAGTCATTTGGTGGGTTTTGAGTGAAATCCAATATCTACAACTACGCAATACACCAACCACTCCATTTCATAACGAACTTCATACGAACCTGAATTGTCCAAGTTCGTGGACCAATCGATATAGGATTGAGTCCAAAACTTGGGGAACATCATAATATGGTGGGTGGAGTCATTTGGTGACTTTTTAGTGAAATCCAGTGGCTCGAACTATGCAATACACCAACCACTATATTTCATAACGAACTTCCTAGAAACCTGAATTGTCCAATTTCATGGACCAATCGATATCAGATTGAATCCAAAACTTGGGGAACATCATAATATGGCGGGAGGAGTCATTTGGTGGGTTTTGAGGGAAATCCAATATCTACAACAACGCAATACACCAACCACCCTACTTCATAATGAACTTCGTACGAACCTGAATTGTCCAATTTCATGGACCAATCGATATAGGATTGAGTCCAAAACTTGGGGAACATCATAATATGGTGGGTGGAGTCATTTGGTGACTTTGGAGGGAAATCAGTGGCTCAAACTATGCCATATACCCACCACTATAATTCAAAACGAATGTCCTACCAACCTGACTTGTCCAATTTCATGGAACTTATCGATATCGGATTGAGTCCAAAACTTGGGGAACATTATAATATGGCGGGAGGAGTCATTTTGCTGGGTTTTGAGTGAAATCCAATCTCTACAACTACGCAATACACC